>NW_025780649.1:0-20619 GCF_021130785.1 Homalodisca vitripennis | reverse complement strand
GCCTCCTAAGTTATTGTTACATATCGATACATTTAAGTCAGTTAAAACTCAAATATTTGACCCTTGTTCAATGTGCTCCTAAGTACTAGTCCTATCGACTAACTTCTGTAATATAAAACATCACAAACTTTTGACCTTGTGCCAATGTGTCTCCTAAAGATATCGTACTATCGACTAACCTTTCTTGTTCAGTATACATAAAGAACTTAAACACTTGGATGAACTTGTTCAAGGTGCTCTAAGTTACTAGTTACTACTATCGACTAGCTTTTGTCAGTATAAATCAAAAACATCTTCTGACCTTGGTTCATGTGCCTCTAAGCTTCTTATAGTATAGATCGACTAACCTTCTGTCAGGAAACACAACCTCATTGTCTGACCCTTGTTCTCAATGTGTACTAAGTTACTAGTACTATTCGAACTAATTTCTGTCAGGTTTACAACACTCAAACTCTTGAACTTATTCAATATGTCCTTAGTTACTGTACTATCGATAACTTTTGTCAGTTACTAAACTCAAATTCTTTGAACCCTTGGTTAATTTGCACTAATGTTATATATACAATCGACTAATTTTTCAGTATACAAACTCAAATTTCTGACTTGTTAATGTGTCTAAGTTCACTAGTACTATCGACTAATTTCTGTCAGTATACAAAAATCTCAATCTTCTGCCCTTGTTACTGTGCCTTAAAGTTACTGACGTATATCGATGATTCTGTCAGGAAAAAAAACCAACTGTATGACCTTTTTCACTGTGTCTAGTTACTATTACACTTCTGACTAACTTCTGTCAGTTAAAATCAACTGTGTACCTTGTTCAATGTGTTACCTAAGTCTAGTACTATTCGATAAATTTCTGTCAATATACAACCTCAAAATATTTGCTTGTTCCCTAGTGCCTCTAAGTTATAGTACTAATCGATAACCTTATCTGGTCAGTATCCCAAATCAACTTGTCTGATTGTTTCAATGTGCACTCTACGTTACTAGTATATCGGACTAATCCTTTGTCAGGTATAAGAAACTCAACTTGTTGACCTTGTTCAATGTGCCTCTAGTTACTAGAACTATCGATAAATTTCTGTCCGTCTACACAAAACACTCAACTCTTTGAACCTTATTCAATGTTGCTCCTAAGTTACTAGTACTTTCTCGACTAATTTCTGTCAGTATACAATCAATCTTTCTGAACTTGTTCACAGTGCCCTAAGTTATAGTTACTATCGGACTAACCTTCTGTCAGTATTAATAATCACAACATGTTGAACTTGTTCAATAGTGCCTCTAAGTTATAGTATATCGATCAACTTTCTGTCGTATACAAATCAAACTTGTTGACCTTGTACAATGTGCTCTAAGTTAATCTAGTAATATGACTTAGCCTTTTGTCAGTATACCAAACACTCAAACTTTTGAACCTTGTTCCAATGTGCTCAAAAGTCATAGTACTACTGAAACTTTTGTCCCATTATAAAATTTCATACTTCTTTGACCCTTGTTAATGTGTCTCTTCAAGTTATAGTACTATCGACTAAACCTTCTGTCCGTATAAAATCAAACTTGTTCTCTGACCTTGTTAAAGTGCTCTAAGTTACTAGTATATCGGATAACTAATGTCGTATACAAACACTTAACATTGTCTGACCCTTGTTTCAATGTTGTCCTAAGTTACTAGTCTCTCGACTAGCTTTCTGTAAGAATACAAACTCAATCTTCTGCTTGTTCAATGTGCCTCTAAGAATATAAGATATATCGAACCTAACCTTTGTCGGAACAAAACCAACTGTTGACCTTGTTCAATGTGTTACTCCGTCACTAGTACTATGACTATAATTTGTCAGGTACCAAAACTCAAAATGTGTCTGACCTTGTTCAATGTGGCCTCTTAGATTACTAGTAAACTATCGACTCACCTTTGTCGATATTACAAACTCAAAACTTGTTGACTTGTTCCAATGTGGCAACTTCTATGTTACTAGTACTATCGACTAAATTTCTGTCAGTATACAAATCAAACTTTACGGACCCTTCTTCAATGTGGCTCTAAGTTATAGTACTATCGACTTAACTTTCTGGTCCAGTATACAAATTTAAACTCTTCTGGACTTTGTTCAATGTTGCCACTAAGTTACTAGTATAGCGACTACCTTTGACAGTATACAAATCCAAACCTGTCTTGACCCTTGTATCAATGAGCTCCTAAGTTATAGTACTAATCGATAAACTTTTGTCAGTATACACTCAAATAAACTAGTCTGGCCTTGTTCCAATGTGCCTCTCAGTTATTGTATTCGATAGCTTTTGTAGTATACAACTCAAATCTTCGAAATTGGTTCAATGTGCCTATAAAGTCACTCCAGTACTATCAGATAACTTTCTGTTTCATTACCAACTCAAACTCTTCTGACCGTTGTTCAATGTGTCTCTAAAAGTACCTCTTACTATCGAATAACCTCCTTCTGTCAGTCTACAAAAACAAACTATGTTGACTTGGTCAATGTGCCTCCTAAGTTACTTGTACTATAACGAGCTAACTATGTCAGAATACAAACTTAAACTTTGTTGACCTCTTGTTCAATGTGCCTCCCTAAGTTACTAGTATATCGACTTGCTTTTCTGTCAGTTTATATACAAATCTAACTTTCTGACCTTGTCCTCGTGCTCTAATGTTTACTAGTACTATCGAGCGTTAACCTTCTGTCAGGAAAAATAACCAAATTGTCAGACCTAGTTCATGTGCTTACGTACGTCACTAGTATATTCGACTAACATGTGGTCAGTATACAAATCCAACTTTCTGACCTTGTTCCGCAATGTGTTATACGTTTATCGTACTATCGACTAATTGCTGTCTAGTATACAAATCAAATTGTTCTGACCTTGTTCCATGTGCCTCTAAGTTACTCGTACTATCGACTAAATTTCTGTCAGAATACAAATCAAACTATGTTCTGACATTGTTCAATGTGGCATCCTAAGTTACTAGTTACTATCGACTATAACTTTTGTCAGTATAAACTCAAATCTTCTGACCCTTGTTAATGTGGTCCTCCTAAGATATCGTACTATCGATAACTTTTGTCAAACTTCAAACTCAAATCTTCTGACCCTCTGGTAATGTGTCCTCTAAGTTATAGTACTATCGACAACTTTGTCCAGTATACTCCAAATTAAAACTTGTCTGGCCTTGTTAATGTGCTCTCTAGAGTTACTAGTCTATCGATAGCTTTCTGTCCGTATACAAAATCAACTCTTACTGACTTGTTCAAATGTGCTCCTAAGTTATGCTTCTATGGGACTAACTTCTGTGAGGAAAAAAAACAACTTTGTTGCCCTTGTTCCAATGTGCTCCCTACGTTATGTACCTACGACTACCATTTTGTCAGTATACAACTCAAGCATCTTCTGATTATTAAATGCCTCCTTAAGTTACTGAATACTATCGATAACTTTCTGTCAGTTTACAAACTCAACTTTCTGACTTGTTCAATGTGCACCTCAGTTACGTTAGTACTATCGACTAACTTCTGTCACGATTATATCAAACTCCACACTCTTCTGACCCTAGTCAATTGTGCCTCTAAGGTTACTAGTTTATATCGACTCTAATTTTTGTCAGTATACAAATAAAAACTTTCATGACTCATGTTTAAGTCCTTAATGTTATAGTATATCGACTAACTTTCTTGTGTATACAATTAACCATTAGACTGACCCTTGTTCAATGTGGCTTTAATTATACTAGTACTATCGAATAATTTTGTCAGATACAAAATCAAACTGTTGTTGTTCATGTTGCTCTAAGTTACTTAGTACTATCGACTTACTTTCTGTCAGCATCAAACTACATGTTGCCCTTGTTCACTGGTGCTTATAGTTATACGTATATCGCCTAGTTTCTGTCCGTACTAAATACTCAAACTATTTGAACTTGATCAAGTGGCTCTAAGATACTTATTACTATCGATAACCTTTCTGTCGGAAAAAAACCAAACTTTGTCTGCCCATGTTAATGTGCATTAAGTACCTAGTACCTGATGATAACTTCTGTCCAGTTACAAATTCGAATTGTTACCCTTAGATCAATGTGATCTAAGTCACTAGTATATGATACCTTTCTGTCAGTATAAAACTCAATCTTTGACTTGTTCAATGCCCCACACCACCCCCCTCAGTCTACAAAGTACTAGTTTAGGATAACTATCGGTCAGTATACCAACTCAAATTTTGCCCCTTGTTTCATGTGTTAAGTTACTAGTACTAACGACTAACTTTCTGTCAGTATAGCACCTCAAACTTTTTGACTTGTTCAATGTGCTCCTAAGTTATAGTCCTATGGATAACTTTCTGTCAGTTTACAAACTCAAACTTAATGACTCTTGTGTTACTGAGCTCCTAGTGATAGTTATATGATAACTTTCTCGTCAGTATAAAATCAAACTTGTTGACGCTTGTTCATGTGCTTAAGTTATATTACTATCGATAACTTTTTCGTATAAAAAACACAGTACTATTCTGACTTTGTTCCAATGTGCCACTAAGATATAGTTCTCGACTAACTTTCTGTCAGCATCAAACTAAACTTGGTTGACCTTATTCAATGTGCTCTTAAGTTACTAGTATAACGACTCACTTTCTGTAGTATATCAACAAACACATCTTAGACTTTTGTTCA
Organism: Homalodisca vitripennis; assembly: GCF_021130785.1. Lineage (NCBI taxonomy): Eukaryota > Metazoa > Arthropoda > Insecta > Hemiptera > Cicadellidae > Homalodisca > Homalodisca vitripennis. The sequence goes on along the minus strand of NW_025780649.1, from coordinate 15,941 downwards.
TGTGCCTAACCTAAGGTATAGTACTATTCGACTAATTCTGTCCGTATAACAAAAATCAAACTTGTCATAACCTTAGTTTCAATGTGCTCTTAATTACTAGTTACATATCGACTAACTTTCTGTCCAGTATACAAATCAACTCCTTCTGACCACTGTTCAATGTAGCTCCTCCTACGTATAGTACTATCGGACAACTTCTGTAGTATACAAATCAAATTTTGACCTTGTTCATGTGCTCATCACGTTACATAGTCTATGACTAATTATCTGTATGTTACAAATCAAATTCTTGACTATTGTATCAATGTGCCTCCTATGTTGCTAGTACTATCGGATAACTTTCAGACAGTATAACATAATCAAACTCTTGTCAGACACTTTTCAATGTGCTCCTAAGTCTAACCTAGTATATCGGACTATCAATCTGTCAGTATACAAACTCTTTGATCTTGTTCAATGTGCCTCTAAGTTATAGTATATCGACTAATTTCTGTCAGCATACAAATCAAACCTGTTGACATTGTTATGTGCTCCTAAGTTTCTAGTATATCGACTAACTTCTGTAGTATACAAACTATAACTAGTTTCTTGGGATTGTTCAAATGTGTACAAAGTTACTAGTACTATCTCGATGACCTTCTGTAGGATAAAAAGAACAAACTTGTCTGACCTTTTTCAAAGATGCCTCTAAGATATGTCCTATCCGACTACCCTTTTCTGTCAGTATACCACAATCTTCCACATTGTCTACCCGTGTTCATTGTGACTAAGTCAAAGTACTATTCGACGAATTCTGTCATTCTACAAATCACCACAGTTTGACCTTGTTAATGTGCTCTAAGTTACTAGTTACTATCGTTACCCTTTGTCGTATAAAACTCAAAACTGTTGCCTTGTTCCAAGTTGCCTCTACAAGGTTACTAGTATATGATAGCTTTCGTCAGTATACACACTTAAATCTTAGGACTTGTTATTGTGCTCCTACGTTTAGTATATTCGACTAACTTCTGTTCAGGAAAAAAACACCACACTTGTCTGACCTTTTTCACTGTGCTCTAAGTACTAGTATAATCGACTGACCTAACCTTTGTCGGTATACAAAACCTCGAAAACTTTGTCCTACCCTATGTTCACTGTGCTTCTAAGTCATAGTGACTATCGAACTAAACATTTGTCAATTATTACAAACTCTCAATCTTTGACCTTGTACAATGTGACTCTAGTTACTAGTACTACGATAATTTTGTCAGTTAACAAATCAAAGATTTTGACCTTGTTCTGTGCTCCTTAGTTCATAGTATATGAATAATTTCTGTCAGTATACCAACTCAAACTTCTGTCCTTGTTAGTGCTCTAACAGTTTACTAGTACTATCGACTAATTTGTCCGTATACAAAAACTCCAAAATCATGTCTGACTTTGTTAATCTGCTTAAGTCCATAGTATATCGATTATCCTTTCTGTCAGTATACAAATAAACTTTCCTACCCTTGTTCAATGTGCTCCTAAAGTACTTAGTACTATCGACTAATTTTGTCAGAATCCAATAACAACCTCATGACTCTTGTTCCCCTGTGCTCCTAAGTTGCTAGTTATCGATAACTTTCTGTCCCAGTATACCAAACACCAAATGTTGAACATTGTTCAATGTAGCCTCTAAGTTACTAGTACTATGATGACTTCTGTCAGGAAACAAAAAACCAAAACTTGTCTGACCCCTTTTTCAATGTGCTCTAAGTTATAGTATAACGAACAATTCTGTCAGGATACAAACTCAAATGTCCTTTATCTGTTCAATGTGACTCCTAAAGTCATAGTAACTTGACTAAATTTCTGTCAATCTATCAAACTCCAATTTCTGACCTTGTTCCAATGTGCTTAGTTACTATTTACTATCGACTACACTTATCTGTTTAGGTATACAAACTAAACTTGGTAATGACTTGTTCAAGATGGCTCTACGATACTTTGTACTAACGACTTAGCTTCTGTCAGTTATACAAACTCAAAACTCCTTTGACTTGTTCAATGTGTCATACGGTTAATAGTACAATGATAAACTTTGTCAGGAAAACAAACCACAACTGTTGACTTTTTCAATGTGCCCATCTAATTTCCTAGTACTATCGACTACTTCTGTCAGTATCCAATCAACTTGTTCCTTGTATCACTGTGACCTCATAAGTACTAGTACTATCAGAACTAACGTTCTGTAAAATATTCAAACTCAAATCTTTGACCCTTGTTCAATGTGACTCCTAAGTTATAGTACTTAGCTAACTTTTGTCAGGATACACAACTAACTATTCGACTTGTTCATGTGCCTTCCTAAAGTTACTAGTATTATGATAAACTGTCTGACAGATATACAAAGTCAACTTCATTGTCTTGTTCCCAAAGTTGCTCTCCAAAAGTTATAGTACTAACGATAACTTCTGTCAGTATACAACTCTACTCTTTGACCTTGTTCAATGTGCCTCCTACGTTACTAGTATATCGATAATTTGCTGTCAGTAGTAAAAACTCAAATCTCATGACTCTTGTTCTATGTGCCTTAAGTTGTCAGTACTAATGACTAAATTTCTGTCAGTATACAAATCAAACTTGTGTGACTTGTACTGTGCCTCTAAGTTATAGTACTATCGATATTCTGTTCAGTATCCAAACTCACCCTTGTCTGACTGTTCAATGTGCCCTCTAAGTTACTAGTACTATGACTAATTCTGTCAGTATCAAACTTAAACTTGTCTGAACCTTGTTCAATGTGCCTCCTATAGTTTACTAGTACTATGACTGCTTTCTGTCAGTCTAACAAAACTCAAATCTTCTGACCCTTGTTCATGTGCCTCTAAGTTACTAGTATACGGCTAACCTTCTGATCAGGGAACAAACAACTAGTTGGCCTTGTTCACTGAGCCTCTAAGTACTAGTACTATCGGATAATTTTCTGTAGTATACACATAAACTTTTGAACTTATTCAATATGCTTAGAAGTTATAGTATATGACGCAACTTACTGGTCAGTAAACACAACTACAATTTTGCCTTGTTATTGGCACTAAGTTTCCTAGTTATATCGACTACTTTGTCCGTATACAACTAAACCTCTTTGTACTTGTTACAATGGGCTTCCTAGTTACTAGTCTCATCGATATTTCTGTAGTATACAATCACATTCATGACTCTTGTTTAATGTCTCTAAGTTACTAGTCCTATCCGAACTAATTTCTGTCAGTCATACAAATCAAACTTTGTCTGATCACCTTGTTCATGTGCCTTTACTATATAGTTACTAACGACTAATTTCTGTCCCAAGCATTAGACTAAATAAACCTGTCTGACCGCCTTGTTATCATGTGTCGTAAGTTATATCTATCGGACCTAACATTCTGTCGATACAAACTCAAAACTGTCTTGCCCCTTGTTCCCAATGTGCTCTCCTAAGTTACTAGTTACTACTCGACTTACTTCATGTCAGTCTACAAACTCAATAGTCTGATTGTATCATGTGCTCCTAGTTACTCAGTATATGACTAACCTTCTAGGTCAGTATACAAACTCAAATACTTGTTGACCATGTTCAATGTGCCTCTAAGATATAGTACATCGACTAAATTTATGTCAGTATAAAACTCAATACTCTTTGACTTATTCTAATGTGCACTAGTTATAGTACTATCGACTAAATTTTGTAGGATACCAATACAAATCTTTGACCCTTGTTCAATGTGTCACTTAGTTACTAGTATATCGATAACCTTCTATCAGTATACAAACTAGAAATGTTGACCTTGTACATATGCTTAAGTTATAGTACTAGTCCGCCTAACTTTTGTCGTATTTATACCAACCTCAAACGTGTCTGTTCTTGTTCAATGTGCCTCTAAGTTCCTAGTACTATGCTAGTTTCTGTCCAGTATACAAAACTAAAACTCTTTGCCTTGTATCTCACAGTGCACCTAAGTTACTAGTTACTATCGACAACTTCTCGTCCAGTAAATACAAATAAACTGTTGTCCTACTTGTAATGTGCCTCTAAGTCGATAGTATATCGACATAACTTTTGTCAGTATACAACTCCAAATTTTGACCTTGTTATGTGCTCTAAGTCATCGTTACTATGACAACTTTCTGTCGTATACCAAATCAAATCTTCGACCTTGTTCACATGTGCCTCTAAGTTAGTAGTATCTATCGATCCCATCATTTTGTCGTTTACAAATCATCTATGACTTTGATCAATGTGCTCTCTAAGTTAGCTCGTATATCGACTAACTTCTTGTTAGTATACAAACTCAATACTGTTGTCTGACTTTGTTCAATGTGCATCTCTAAGTTATAGTATATCGACCTAACTTCTTGTCGCTGTTACAAATCTTCTTGATCTCTAGTTTCAATGTGCTTCTAAGTATAGTCCTATCGACTAACTTTCTGTCAGATACAATCCGCAACAGTTGACCATTGATTATGTGCCTCCTAAGTTATCGTTATATCGATAACTTTGTCAGTATACAAATCACACTTGTAAGTCCTTGATCACTGTTGTCCTTACGTTATCGTATTCTCGGACTAACCTTCTGTCAGTTTACCAAACTTAATTGTCTGACCTTGTTCACATCGTGCTCTAAGTTCCTAGTATCTCGACTAGTTTCTGTCAGTATACAAAATCAAACCTTTTGACCTTGTTCAAAGTGATGTCGATAGTAAGCGTCCTAGTTACTAATCAGACTGACCTTCTGTAGGAAAAAAAACAACATTGATGGACCTTTTTCAATGTGCCTCTACGTTACTAGTACTTATGGACTAACTTCTGTCAGTATTCAAAATCAAATAGTCCTACCCTTGTTCAATGTGCTTAAGGTCCCAAAAACCTACATGTACTAACGGACTAATTTCTGTCAATAAACAACTCAAACTTTTGACCCTTGGTTCAATGTAGTGCCTCTAAGTTACTCGTATATCGATAACCTTTGTCGTATACTAACTCAACTTGTTGACTTGTTCAATGGCCTCTATGTTACTAGTTCTTCGACTAGTTTTGTCAGATATAAACATCAACAATTTTGATTGTTCAATGGCTTCGTAGTTATGTTCATCGACCTACCTTCAGTCGGCACAAAAAACCAAAATAAATGTTGACTCGTTTCAATGTGCTCTAAGTTACTAGTACTATCGAAACCTTCTGTAGTATACAAACTAAATAGTCACTTGTTCACTGAGCTCTCTAAGTACCTAGTACTACTCGATAATTTGTCATATACAAATCAACCTTTCAGAATTGTTCATGTGATCTTCCTAAGTGATAGCTATATCGATAATTTTGTCAGTATACTCAAATCAAAAATCTTTGACCCTTGTTAATGAGCTTAAGTTACTAGTATATGAATAAAAAAGACTTTCTGTCAGTATACCCAATCAAACTTCATGTTTGTACACTGTGCATCTAAGTTCTAGTATATCGATAACCTTTGTAGTCGTACAAAATCCCACATGTCTGTACTTGTTCAATATGTCTAGTTCTCGTTACTAACGACTATTTCTGCTCCGTATACAACTCACACCTTGTCCTACCTTGTTCAATGTGATCCTAAGTCACTATAATATGAAATATTTGTCAGCTACAAACTCAACTCCTTTGACTATGTTAATGTGCTATACGTCAACTACGTACTATTCGACTAACTTTCCGGTCGAATACACTATCTCACAATCTTTGACTAGTTCAATGTGCCTCTAAGTTACTAGTACTATCGACTTAACTTTTGTCGTTACCATCAACCTTTTGGACCTTGTTTAGGTGCATCTATAGTTATTCGTACTAACACGATAACTATTGTCAGTATACAAATTAAATACTTTGACCTTGTTCAATGTGACTTAAGTTACTAGTACTATCGACTAACTTACTGTCAGTATACATCAATCACAATCTCATGCATTTGTTTATGATGCCTCTTAGTTATAGTATATGACTAACTTATTGTCGACTAAAATCAAAATTGTAGACTTGTTAATGTGCTTTAATTTATGTACTCTCGATATTTCTGTCCCTGACTACATTAAAACATGTTGACTTGTTAATGTGGCGTCTAAGTTATGTTACTATCGCTTACTTTCTGTCGATCAAATACATACCTGTATGACTTGTTCAATGTGCTCCTAAGTTACTTCGTATATAGATAACCTTTGTCAGTATAAAACTCTAAACTTGTTGACCCTTGTTCAATGTGCTCCTAAGTATATCGTATATGCCTAACTTATGTCAGTTTACAAATCAAACTTGTCTGATTGTTCACTGTGCTCTAAGTTACTATTTACTATGATACATTTTGACAGTATACCAACTCAAAAATCTTTGACCATATTCAATGTGCCTCCAAAGTTACTAGTTTATCGACTACTTCTGTCAGTATTCAAAATCAAATCTTTGACCTTGTTCAATGTGCACCTATGTTACTAGTCTATCGAATAACTTCTGTCAGTATACAAACTCAAACATGTCTGCTTGTTCAATATGTCTCGTTCCTAGTATATCGACTATACTTTTGTCCGTATAAAAACTCAACTTGTTGACTTGTTTCAATGTGCCTATAGTTATAGTACTATCGACTAGCTTTTGTCAGTATCCACACTCCCACACTCTTCTGCCCCTTGTTCAATGTGACTAGTTACTACGTATATCGACTAATTCTGTAGTTCTACAAACTCAAACTTGTCTAACCTTGTTCAATGTGCTCCTAGTTCATTGAGTCTATCGACTAACTTTTGTCCGTATACCACACTTCAAACTTTTGTCTTGTTAATAGTGCCTCCATAAGTCATAGTATTCGACCCACTTTCCTGTCAGTATACAAACTCAAACTTTTGATGTTCAATGTGCCTTCCTAAGTTACTAGTACTATCGGGATAACTTTCTGTCCTACTTACAAACTCTCCAACTAATGATCTTGTTCAATGTGCCTCCTAAGTTACTGTACTATGATAATTTTCTTCAGTTACAAACTCAAATTCTGCCCTTTTGTTTTTGTCCCTCCTAGTTCTATACTTTCGAAAACTTTCTGTCAGTTACAAATAAATTTCTGCCCCTTTTTTCGGGCCCCTTTAATTTCAGTACTACCTAATTCGTCAATCAAACAAAACTGTTGCCCTTGTTTCAATGTGCCCCCTAAGTTACTAGTACATCGACAACTTTGTCGATAAAAATAAAAAACCCCCTTTGACCTTGTTCAATGTGCCCCAATTTATATACTATGATAATTCTGTAGAAAAAACCAAATTGTTGCCCCTTTTCAATGTCCCCTCCTAAGTTACTGTTATGACAACCTTTGTCATATACAAAAAAAAATTGTTCCCCTGTTCAATGTGCCCCCTAAGTACTGTATAGAAAAATTTCGTCAGTATAAATTCAAATTTCTGCCCTTTTAAATGTGCCCCCTAAGTTACTAGCTATCGACTAATTTTGTCAGTATCAAACCAAATTTTTCCCCTTGTTAAAGGGGCCCCTAAGTTATAGTATACGACTAATTTGTCGTATAAACTCAAACTTTCCCCTTGTTTTTCCCTTAAAAGTTACTAGAATATCGTTTTAAAACCCTTTCTGTAGTATACAAATAAAAATTGTCGCCCCTTTTTCAATTGCCCCCAAGTTATAGTACTTCGATACTTTTGTCAGTTACAAACTCAACTTTCTACCCTTGTTAATGTGTCCTAATTACTATACTATGACAAACTTCTGTCGGAAAAAAAACCCAAATTTTTGATTTTTTCAATGTGCCCCCTAAGTTATGTACTATCGACTAATTTGTCGAAAAACCCAAAAATTGTCCTCCCCTTGTTCAATGTCCCTCCTAGCCTGTCTATCGACAAACTTTCTGTCGTATACAAACTCAAACTTTCTCCCCTTTTTTCTGTTCTAATACTAGTATATTCGACAAACTTTCGGTCAGTATACAAACTAAAAACTCTTTGCCCTTTTAAAGTGCCCCCTAAGTTACTAGTATTGACAAATTTTGGCAGTATACAAATCAAACTTAGCCCCTTTGTTCAATGGCCTCCTAATTTTCTAGCTATCGACTAACTTTCTGTCAGTATAAAACCAAAACTTTTGACCTTTTGTTAAATGTCCCCCAAAGTTACTGTACAGGGGCCCCTTTTGTCGTTCACCCAAACCCCTTTGCCTTTTTTTTCAATGTGCTCCTATTTCTAGCCTAGACAAATTTTCTGTCAGTACAAATAAACGTTGATTTTCAATGTGCCCCCAGTTACTAGTACTATCGTAACTTTTGTAGTTTTAAAAATCAACTCTTCTGACCCTGTTCAATGTGCCCCTAAGTTCAGTATTCATAATTTTGTCAGTATACAACCAAAATTTTCCTAACCTTTTTCAATGGCCTCTGTCTGTACTATCGATTAATTTTTGTATATAAAAATCAAACTTTCTGCCCCCTTGTTAAATGTGTCCTAAGTAAGTACTATCGAAAATTTTTTCTGTCAGTATAAAAAACCAAATTTTTGCCCTTGTTCAATGTGCCTCCTAAGTTTTATCTATCGATAACTTTCTGTCGTATACAAACCAAAAAACCTTCCTACCTTTTTCAATGTCCCCCTATTTGTACTATGACAAATTTCTGTCAGTATACAAACTCAACTTTTGCCCCCTTTTTCAATGTGCCCCCTAATTATAGTCTATGACTAACTTCTTTAATAAAACAATAGTATGTCACAGGGAAATTTTCCCAGCATCTTTTAAAATGGGTAAATGTAATCCCACACCAATCTAGAAGGGAGGCCCCAAAAAAAAATCGATGTGTTAGCTTCAGACCAATAAACTTTAAACTAGTGTTTTATCTAAATTATTGGAATACATGTGTCCAGGAATTCAACTCGAATATTATTTTAAACATCAATAATATTCTTGTACAAATTCAATTCGGTTCAGAAAAGATAAAAGAATTGAGTTGACGATTTATATTTGCTAACTAAAAGTGTTCATGACACGATTAGCCGTAATAAAAAACCATTATTGATTTTTATAGATTTAGCTAAAGCTTTTGATACAGTTGATAGACAACTATTACTACAAAAATTAAAATATATTGGAATACAAGGGAACTCTTGGAGATGGTTCAAAAGTTATTTGTCCGATCGGTATCAAGTTGTTTCCGTTTTGGGCCATACAAGCGTTCCTCAAAAAATTGAGTATGGGGTTTTGCAAGGCAGTACTCTTGGACCCTTGCTTTTCTTAATTTTTATTAACAATCTAGGAAGATTGACTTTGCTTAAAGGACAGATATTTCTTTATGCGGACGACACCGCTTTGTTATTTGAGGGTGAAAGCTGGGAGGAAGTGAGAGATGTGGCTGAGCGCGGTCTACTCACTGTCAAGCGCTGGTTTGATCAATGTCGGCTCACAGTTAATATAGCCAAAACTAAATGTATGCCAATCTCTATACGAGCTGACGGCGATCCTTTTGTTTTTAAGCTACGGTTGCATACTTGTGGTGGCCAGGATGGATGCGTTTTGTGTGAATGTATTGATAGGGTGAGTGAGTATAAATACTTGGGTGTAGTTTTTGACAATCGTTTGAAGTGGTGTAATCACGTAGCTTACATGCGGAATAAACTTCGTAAATTTATCTTTATATTCTGTAATCTGCGTAATATACTTACAATAGATCTTTTAAAAACTGTATACTATTGCTTATGTGCAATCAATTCTTCAGTATGGTAATTTAGCATGGGGTGGCTGTTTCCAAAATAACCTTGCTCCCTTAGAAGTCGTTCAAAAAACTATTATAAAAGTAGCTCTGAAGCGAAATCGTACTTATCCAACCAATTATTATTTGAAGAATTTAAAGTTTTTAACGTCTCGCATTATATATCCGAACATTAATTTTGTACATTTTTCAACATCGAGATTCAATTTTCATTCGCAGTAACCACAGCCATTTTACGCGTTCTTCACTTCATAACAGAATTTTTGTTCCTAGACTCGTTAAAGCCTTTAATTCAACATCATCTCACTATATTGCTCATATAATTTTCTCAAAATTACCATACTTTATAAAAAACCCAAGACCTTGCACTATTAGTACGTACAAAAAATTAGTCAATAAATGGTTAGTAGATGCTGGGCGAGATGGATTTCGTCAGTATTTTTCCTCAATCTACACCTAGATATGCTTTTTTTATGTATTAAATTTCTGTTATATTTTTTTTACAATCAATGTTAGTCTGAGTGTTTGGTGAGTTTGTACAATCGTTTTGACTGCAGGCCAACGAGTACTTGTAGTGCGTGCATTTGTGCGTGTGCGTGATTGGTGTGTGTGTGTGTGTGTGTGTGTGTGTGTGTGTGTGTGTGTGTGTGTGTTTAGTGTGTGTGCGTGGGTGTGCAGTGTGTGGTCCAAGTCTCTCTCTACTTATATCGGCTAATTTTTAATTAAGTCTTTCTGATTGCTCTTTTTTATGTAAGTTACAAGTTTTTATAAATTACATTTTTAAGTCTTCAAATTATATTTTCTAAATAAGTATATTCCTTTCAAATTTTAGATTATTTATTAACTGAATTTGCTCATGTATTCCATGCTCTGGCCTTGTATGGTTTATTTTAGAGGTTAAATCTTCATTTCTCATTTGTTAATGAAAATGTTTTTATTAATGACAATTCATTTCCTTATTTTAATTTAAGTTTTTTGTGTGTTATTGGTAGTGCAGACTGAGGAACTCGTTCCCCACACACAGGCTGATGCCCATGTGGGGATAATTTCCTATAAGTTTTTTGTTATGTATTATATTTAACTCTGTACATAAATTTTGGAAATAAATAAATCAATCAATCAATCAATCAAACCTTCTGTCAGTATACAAACTCTTCTGACTCTTGTTCAATGTGCCTCCTAAGTTACTAGTACTATCGACTAACTGTCTGTCAGCATACTTACGTCAAACCTGTCTGACCATTGTTCAATGTGCCCTCCTAAGTTGACTAGTACTATCGACGAACCTTCTGTCAGTATAAAAACTCAAAACTTGTCTGACCCTTGTTTCAATGTGCCCTCTCTAAGTTACTAGTACTATCGACTAACCTTCTGTCAGTATCCAAACTGATACCGTGTCTGACTCTTGTTCAACTGTGCCTCCCTAATTAACTAGTACTATCGACTAGCTGTTCTGTCAGTATACAAACTCAAACTTCTTCTGACACCGTGTTCAATGTGCCTCCGAAGTTTCTAGTACCTATCCGACTGACCTTCTGTCAGGAAAAAAGAACCAAACTTGACTGACCCATTTTCAATGTGCCTCCTAAGTTCCAAGTACTTATCGACTAACCTTCTGTCAGTTATACAAACCTCAAACTTGACCTAACCCTTGTTCAATGTGCCTCCTAAGTCATCTAGTACTAATCGACCTGAACTGTCTGTCAATAAACAAACTCAAACTCTTCTGACCCTTGTTCAATGTGTCTCCTAAGTTAACTTAGTACTAACGACTAACCTTCTGTCAGTATACAAACTCAAACTTGTCTGACCCCTTGTGCAATGTGGGTGGGGCCTCCTAGTGTTACTAGTACTATCGACTAACCTAATGTCAGTATACAAACGAAACTTGTCCTGACCCTTTGTTCAATGTGCCTCCTAAGGTACTGAGTACTAACGACTAGCTTTCTGTCAGTATACAAACTCAAACTCGTCTGACCCCTGTTTCAATGTGCCTCCTAAGTTACTAGTACTAGCGACTAACCTTCCTTCAGAAAAAAAACCAAACATTTCTACCCTTGTTCAATGTGCTTTACTAAGTCACTAGTACTATCGACTAACTTTCGGTCAGTATACAAACTCAAACTCCTTCTGATTACCCACTTGTTCAATGTGCCTCCTAAGTTACTAGTACAATCGACTAACTTGCTGGTCAGATACAAACTCTAACTTGACTACACCTTCGTTTCAATGTGAATCTAAGTTACTAGTAATATCGACTAACTTGCTGTCAGTATACAAACTCAAACTTGTCCTGAACCCTTGTTCAATGTGCCTCCTAAGTTACTAGTACTCAATCGACTAACTACTGTCAGTATAACAAACGCAAAACTCAAACTCGTTCTGACCCCTGTTCAATTGTGCCTCCCTAAGTTACTAGTACTCTATCGACTAACCTTCTGTCAAATACAAACTCAAACTCTTCTGACCCTTGTATCAATGTTTCTCCTAAGATACTAGTACTATCGGACTAACCTTCTGTCAGTATACAAACCTTAAACTTGTCTGACCCTTGTTCAATGTTGCCTCCTAAGTAACTAGTACTACCCCCCCCCCCCCCCCCCCCCCCCAAAAAAAAAAAAAAAAAAAAAAATGTGCTCTAAGTCTGTTCGACTAACTTGTCAGTATAAAACTAATTTGACCTTGTAATTGCCTCTAATTATGTACTATGACTACTTGTCTTACAAATAACTCTCTGCTTTTCATGTGCCCCAGTTAGACATGACTAACTTTCTTCAGAAAACAACTTTGACCTTGTTCAATGTGCTCTAATTATAGTATTGACTAACTTCTGTCATAAAACTCACTTTGACTTGTTCAATGCTAATACTAGTACTATCGACTAATTCGTCAGATACAAATCAAACTTTCTTGTCAATGTGCCCTATTACTAGTACTATCGATATTCGTCAGTTACAAACTCAATTCTGTTCATGCTCTAGTTACTATACTATCGACTAACTCTGTCAGTATAAACAAATTTGACCTTTTCATGTCTCTAAGTTACGTAACGACTATTCTGTCAGTATAAACAACTTTCTACTTGTTCATTGCCTTAAGTACTATATATGATATTTTCAAAACCAAACTTTACCTTTCAAGTGCCTATTCTGTACTATCACTATCTGTCATATACAAACCAACTTTCTCCCTTTCAATGTGCCTAATACTAGTACTATCGATAACTTGTCAGTATAAATCAATTCTGACTTTCAATGTGTCCAATATTACTATGACTAATTTCTGTCAGTATACAACTCAATTCTGACCTTGTTCAGTGCTCCTAGTCTAGTACTATCGCTACTTCTGTCAGTAAACCAAATTCTGACCTTGTTAAGCTCCTAGTTATAGTACTATCGACTAACTTTCTGTCAGTATAAAACTCAAATTCTGACCCTTGTTCAATGTGCCTCCTAAGTTATATACTATCGACTAACTTCTGTCAATACAAACTCAAACTGTCTGACCTTGTTCAATGTGCCTCTAAGTTACTAGTATATCGACTACTTCTGTCAGATACAACTCAACTCTGACCCTTGTCAATGTGCCTCCTAATTACTAGTACTATCGACTAACTTCTGTCAGAACAAACAAACTTCTGACTGTTCAATGTGCCTCCTAAGTTAAGTACTATGACTAACTCGCAGATACAAACTCAAACTTGTCTACCCTTTTCAATGTGCCTCCTAAGTACTAGTACTATCGACTACTTTCGTCAGTATACAAACCAAACTTTCTGACCTTGTTCAATGTGCCTCCTAAGTACTAGTACTATCGACTACTTTCGTCAGTATACAAACCAAACTTTCTGACCCTTGTTCAATGTGCCTCTAAGTTACTAGTACTATCGACTAACTTCTGTCATATAACTCAACTTTCTACTTCAATGTGCCCTAATTAGTACTACGATAACTGTCTAACAAACTAACTTCTGACCTTGTTCATGGCCTCCTAATCTAGTACATGACTAACTTTCTGTCAGTATAAAACAACTTTCTGACCTGTTCAATGTGCCTCTAAGTTACTAGTACTACGACTAACTTCTGTCAGTAACAAACCAAACTTCTGACCCTTGTTCAATGTGCCTCCTAAGTTACTATACATCGACTACTTCGTCAGTAAAAACAAACTTTTGACCTGTTCAATGGCCTCCTAAGTTCTAGTACTATGACTAACTTCTGTCAGTATAAAACTCAAACTTGTCTGACCTTGTTCAATGTGCGCACTTGTCAGTATACAAACTCAACTTTCTGACCCTTGTTCAATTGCCTCCTAAGTTCTAGTACTATCGACTAACTTCTGTCATATACAAACTAAACTTTCTGAACCCTTGTTCAATGTGCCTCCTAAGTTACTAGTACTATCGACTAACTTCTGTCAGTATACAAACTCAAACTCTTCTGACCTTGTTCAATGTGCCTCCTAAGTTCTAGTACTATCGACTAACTTTCTGTCAGTATACAAACTCAAACTTTCTGACCTTGTTCAATGTGCCTCCTAAGTTACTAGTACTATCGACTAACTTTCTGTCAGTATACAAACTCAAACTTCTGACCCTTGTTCAATGTGCTCAAGTTACTATACTATCGACAACTTTCTGTCAGTATAAAACTCAAACTTCTGACCTTTTCAATTCTCCTAATTCAGTATACGACTAACTTTCTGTCGTATAACTCAAACTTGACTTGTTCATGTGCTCCTAAGTTACTATACATCACTAACTTTCTGTCAGTTACAAATAAACTCTGACACTTGTTCAATGCTCCAAGTTACTGTCTATCGACTACTTTCTGTCATATAAATAACTCTTCGACCTTTTCAATGCCTCTAAGTTACTAGACTATCGACTAATTCTGTCAGTTACACCAAACTCTTCTGACCTTGTTCAACGTGCCTCCTAAGTTACTAGTACTATCGACTAACTTTCTGTCAGTATACAAACTCAAACTTCTGACCCTTGTTCATTGTCCATACTAGTACTATCACTATCGTCAGAACAAACAAATTTCACCTGTTCATGCCTCCAAGTTACTAGTACTATCGACTAACTTTCTGTCAGTATACAAACTCAAACTTTCTGACCTTGTTCAATGTGCCTCCTAAGTTACTAGTACTATCGACTAACTTTCTGTCAGTATACAAACTCAAACCTTCTGACCCTTGTTCAATGTGCCTCCTAAGTTACTAGTACTATCGACTAACTTCTGTCAGTATACAAACTCAAACTTTCTCCCTTTTAATGTGCCTCCTAGTTACTAGTACTATCGACTAACTTTCTGTCATATACAAACTCAAACTCTCTGACCCTTGTTCAATGTGCCTCTAAGTACTAGACTAGACTACTTTCGTCATAACAAACTCAAACTTTCTGACCCTTGTTCAATGGCTCCTAAGTTACTATCTTCGACAACTTCTGCAGTTACAAACTCAACTTTCTGACCTTGTTCAATGTGCTCTAAGTTACTATACTATCGCAGTAAACAAACCAACTGTCTGACCTTGTTCAATGTGCCTCCTAAGTTACTAGTACTATCGACTAACTTCTGTCAGTATACAAACTCACTTGTCACCCTTGTTCATCCTTAATACTAGTACTATCGACTAACTTTCGTCATAAAAACCAACTTCTGCCTTGTTAATTCTCTAATCTGTACTATCACTAACTTTCGCGTATACAACTCAAACCTGTCGCAACAATCACTTTGCTATATCTGACTTTAAATATCTCCTTTCACAAGTCACTGACTCTATTACATACTCACTTCATCCAATAAAAACACTTACACCAACTCTACCTTTCATGCCAAATCACTAAAAAAAAAAACTCTACCTTCAACTCTAATTTTACTTATCAAGTTCTTAAGTAATCACTAACTTCTGCGTATACAACCAAACTACTTACCCTTGTCAATGCCAATCAACTCTAACTTTTCATTCACTAATTCTTACCTTTTATTGCCAATATAAACTACCTACCCTTTGTCATATCAACTAAACTCACCTTCGTCAATAGACTCAAGTTCTGAAACTACCTTAATTCTTCGTATATACAACTCAACTTCTGCTTTCAATTACTCTAACGTTACTATTCAATTCTCCTAATACTAGTACTTCGAACCTTCTGTCAGATACAAACAATTCTACCCTTGTTCAATGCCTCCTCTAATACTACTATTCTAACTTTTC
>NW_025780648.1:0-50318 GCF_021130785.1 Homalodisca vitripennis | reverse complement strand
CTACGTATTCCAAACCTTTTTCACGCATCAAGTATAATTTTAGTTTTTTAAACTATGTTAAATCCTAAAGTTGGTATAAACACTGGTCATTTCCAAAAAAAAAAAAAAATAGCTCGAGGTTCAGTTTCAGTATTTAAAACTCGGTTTTGTCTGAAGATTTCTTTTTGCGGTTAAAGCAAGATCCCGTGCTACTGTTTTTTGGGTGATATTCAGAAATTCGAAGGAGCCGCCATCACTGAAGAAAACATTTATTGAGTGCGTACTATGATCCAACAAGACAGACACAGCAATTATTTAATGATTAAAGCTTCCCTAGTGATTGGATCCACAAAAAAGCGAATAATCATGCATGACTTTTCAATTTCAGGAAAATTATTTCTCGATGGGTACGTCACAAATTGACGGTTGAGTTAAAAGTTGAGTGTGTGAAAATAATAATAATGGTGGTCATTGGATTATTTCCAAAACTTTTCACTGGAACTTGAAAACTGTCAGAGGTACCCTGTTTTAAGTTTGTTTATGACAATGGAAGGATTGTGAAGGATACAGGATTTTTCCGGACATCTGTGTTACTGATTTTCTGTATCTCTCAATGATAGCAAATGTGTCTGGAAAATGTACTCACAACTTTTTAACATTTCAACTCAAGAAGTGTCACGTATAAGTATTTGAAGACGAGCCATTCCCCGCAATGGTCAAGAAAAAATGATTGGTGAAGAAAGTAATGTACACTATTTTCTTCAGAAGTACGAGACTGGTGAAGGCAATTTTTCAAGCTGGAGGGACAAAGAACTGTCACAGCAAGACAGTACACTGAACAATGTTCACCAGAAAGTCCTTCAGGACTTCATTAAGGATTTAATTTTGCACTAAGACAATGCCCCTTCGCACACTACTGCTGCAAACTGAAGCTTTTGGGGGGAAATGGCATTAAAACGATGGAGCTCCCTTCTTATTCACCTGATCTCGCTGTGTCAGATTTCTGGTTATTCTTCAATATAAAGAAACATTTCGAAGGTCATTGCTTTTTTTCTGAGGCCAAAATGAATAATGAGATTCATAAATATTTTTACACCATTCCAAAAAATGGGTCACTGGGTGCTTTTAGGGAAAATCAAATTTTAAAAGTGCAATAATGCTGGAGTAAAAAGCTTCAAAGTTTCAAAGAAAAAACACAAAGAATCTTCATGCATCTCAAAATGTTCAGAGTGACTCATATGATTTCTCTACAGCATATACATATAGCAAAATCTTGAAATTTTAACTATTGTGCCGAAAATAGAATTATATTTTATGCCTCCCTCATGAATAATAAAGGATACAAAATGTATATGAATCTGATTGCTCCCCTTCATCCTTATAGTGGTGCTACTGGTTCAACTTTTCTGTCAACAGAATGAATTGTATCCCTGGAGGATAAGTGGATTTTGAAGGTAAGTAACACTGAGAAATGAAGAAGACAACAATCAGTATGCAAAGGTTAACTTTGCTTATACCATTTACATTTTATAATCATATAACACATTATCAAACATCAGCAAACAAAATAACAAACTAAACCTTGCCTACATAAAGATAATTCTTTTTACCAAACAAATTTAACATTTTTTCCTATAAAAGTGACTAAACTAATTTGAAAATTAATCTTCTAAGTGTTTACACAAAATGACTGTAAGAAATTCGGATCTGGCTGATTTTGATACCAAATTTAGGGTTTGGTGGTTTTTAAAATCATCTCTTGGATGTAGTATTGTTTGAAATTTAGATTTTACTTGATGCTTGAAAGGGGTTTTTAACGTTATCTACATAGCTTTAAATAAACAAAAAACAAATGTAAAAAGTACCAAATTTTAAATTAAGCTCAGAATTTTTTATTTAAAAAAATTGTTTTTATTTGTATTTTAATTCATTTATATCAATTTACACTTAAAAACCTCAGAATATGTGGAAAAACTTAATTTCACTATGAGAATCCAATTTTTTCATTCTTCTATTCCTATTTATTACAAGTTTTCTTCCTGTGAGTCTTTTGAAATGTGGAGTAAGATTAGTTACTACAGCATCATTATCAAATGTATTTAACTTTTTTTAATGTCATGTTATGTCTTTTAGTTACTTTTCTTTGCTAATCAAATGGAGACTAAAAGTGAAGTAATCTGTAGAGCATTAAGGGAAGTCATATGACTTACCAAAGCAGACGATTTCACAGGACAGATGTGATGAAGTTTAAAACCAAACATGGACGGTATGGTTGGATACAGTGATTTTGATACTAAGCCTCATCTTTAACAAGATTTATCAATAGGATTTGGCACGTTTGAAACAAAATAATTTTATTTTTTAATTCAGCTTGTTTCGAACTGTAAGAAATGACAGATAACTAAAGATTTATTAAATTTAGATGTGGAGAACTTTGGTACTAGGCATCTCATGTGTTCATTCCATTCACCTCCATCTCAGATATAGCGTATCAACTTTTAAAAATCATTTAACTAATTGTATTTTGCATTAATAATGCATTTATGTTAAATATCAAAATGGAGTTTTCTCCAGCAGATTGTTTAGTGAAATTAATGCAATTTTAATACTATTAAAATAACTTACTCTTCAATAATTTGCAATAGTAGGCAATTTATAATAGTGGGCACTAAAACCTCAATTTTATAGTCGGAAACATCTTAAACAATGTTTATTATTTGAATAATGGATATGTACATATTTATTTGTAAATGTTTTATAGAGTGATGATGATGAAATATCAAAGTTTGCATAAAACATAATTATAAATTTGTTGAAAGGGCTTTTAGGTTTTTGAATCGTAAATCCAACTTTTAAATAACTGTAATAAACCTTATTACTTATTTTGAAAGTAAATTAACTAAAAAAAGAAACAAGGATACATAAAATATAAATGTACTTACCAGCAATATTATTCAAGATATTATAAACTTTTATTGCTAAAACACAAAATGATTATCAATACAATTTAATGAACAATAGGTAGTCTAGATACAATAAATATGTAAAAATACTTGTGACTGTCAATTTACTCACTTCTTATCTAAATATAAGTCTATCTTCTGAGCTGTCATTTTAGATTCCCTCAGGTGCCAAGTAAAGTAGATAAGGACAGTTTAATTGACATAGTAACCCAACTACTTCCATCTTCTTAGTGGTTATTTTCCAAATAACATGAAAATGAATCCATTGTATGTTTCTGAATTGGTTTCAATCTTGAATTAATTAACTTTTCCACTAGTAACATGAACCTTAATTTTATATGTGAATTTCACACAATTTGTAGAAACACTATGCTGGTGGTTTAAAAGCATAACATCTATTCACAATAAATGGGGATTTTATTAGTTGCAAGTTGGTAAACAGGGTACTTACAATAGCTGGATTACACAGCTACCCCAAAGATGTTTTCAAGGAGATTAAAAAAATTTACTTTGATCATGACCCCAAAAACTCAAACCACCATAATCCGAATATATATCTAAGTGTATGGGCAGGCCCATATCCATAACGGTTTTTTCGGACAATTTTACTGGGGCCCGGGTCAGCCCTGCCACACTTTGTACATGGGCGGGAGGCGGGGCATGATGAGGCCCGCCAAAGCTGAGCGGGGTTCTGCAATATGGTATGAGGTTGTGAACAGTATACTGCAGTAATTTTAAATAGATCCAGCATAAACTTGGTATGAACATTATTTCACATGGCTTGGATATGTTCATTAGCCAACAAAATGTTTTAAGTTAGCGGCCATTCATAATGATGTAAAAAAATCTTAACTCAGCTATTTCTCAGTGAAGATTCAAATTAAGACATTTTTTCAAAATAATAGATCATTTAAAAAAACTTTTACATTTGTACTTTTTATATATTATCTCTTGAGGTTTCAAGATTGTGGCTGTTCAAAGTTTGGAAAAGGAATGGTTATATCTCAATTATTATGTATCATAGAGCCTAAAGCGAATCTTCCATGATTTAGAATTCTTAGTTAATTTACACAGATTTTATGGTATTTTAAAGCAATTTAAAATTAGTAAAATTAGTAAAATTACTAACTTTTCATCTTTTTTTTTTCCTTCCTGAGGGACTTTTTATCTTACTAATTCTATTATAAACTTTTACATTTTAAAATTGCTATTAAAACGTTTTAGAAGTACACAATAACATTGAATCATTGTAATAAATCCAGTCCACAATTTTACAAATTTATATGCTTATAACGATTTTTTTCTTGTAAGGTTTATAAATATTTGAAAGTGTGACGAGTACATTAACATACCAACCTTGAGTGTCATCATGCCACGAGTGTTGTGCAAATTAAACATCCAAACTAATAATGCACCTTCAGTTTGACGTTTCAAGATGAGAGCCACATGTGAAATCTATCTTGATCAACTTGAATCATTATTCATATCCTCCCTTAACTCGTTCCACTTATTACACTTGTTCTGATGATTGCTCAGTTCAAAGCCTGTCAAGCTGTATGGAATTTCTCTGCTGTGAAATCTGGAACTATTCACGCCTTCTGCTGTATCGGATAATTCTCCGCCTCAGACTGAAGCACCTTCTGTGGAACAGTGTGATGTGCTTGTTCCATTAGTAAACTGGAACTCTACCATGTCTCGGGTCTCTTTTTCAGCATTGAGATGTCACAGTCCTTTACAATAAGCTCCGTCATATGTCACCAACTTCCCTCTTCACTTCCAAGACAGCGTCCTTTCCCCTGACAACAATCTGTCAGGGTGTCTTCGCTTAGCCTTGTGACATTACAACGTTAAGGTCATTGTAAAGACCGGACCTCCTGATTCCTTGGCACGACGTGACGGATTAAATACTGGTGATCAGACCCAGTGAGATCCTCCATCACGCTCCAGTCCGTGATTCTTCTGTAGAAGTTTCCTGCCGTAAAAGTTATATCCAAGATGGTAAAGGTGTATCCCAGCCGTCGGAATGTGGGAGTGTTTTCCCAATTAAAAACAATCAAACCACCCCATGCAGCTATCTCCAGGAATGCACCAACCTCCATCACTTGCATTCTCCATTCGACTGCCTTTGTGTTAAAATTGCCGGATACAATTAAATTTCCAGCTTGTCCTGGAAATCAGACACAATGTCATTGGGTGCGAAATAGCACCTGATGAGATTGACCTCACGGCTCTTAACAAACTTGTTTGTGTTCGGCACCCAGACTGCAGCATATTTGCAACCAAGGATATCACGGAAGCAGTACAGGTTGTCTTTGTCACGGAACTACTCACTTATAATTACAATGACGATATTGTGTTCCCATACAAGCTGTGAGATGAGATCGTCACAACTCTTCTTCAATGGAAATTTCCTTGGAGAATTTTTATCCTTTGATGTTTTTACTTGCTTTTTATTTATTCCCTTCACACTATTTAGAGGCAGGTGTACCCCAAGGGTCCATTTTATGCCCCATATTATTTTTATAAATGACACCCAAGTAGCTCAATTTACGTGGCAAATTAATTTTCTTTGCTGATGACAACCACAAGTTTGATTAAATCTGATAAGAAACTTGACCTATCTAAAACATTACATGAAAACATTTTGTATATAATTGGCTTAAAGCTAACAAACTCCTTAAATATTCCCAAAAGTCCATACTTGATTTTCACTTTATTAGAAACGAGAACAACTTGAAATAACTTTTTACCAAATTAAACTAACTCTAAAAAAATTGTTAATTTCTTGGTGTTACTTTGGATGACAATCTGAGATGGGAAAATCACACTGGTCAGTTGAATGGGAAACTAAATTCAGCATGTTAAGCTTTTCGTAAAATTAGAGATTTGACGGATTTAAGAACAACAAAAACTATTTATTTTGGCTATTTTGAATCTGTGACGAGATACAGATTATTTGTTAGAGTAGATCACTATTTATTGAACAAGTTTTCAAAACTCAAAATAGAGCAATGCGAATTATAGAAATTTAAAATCTAATCAATTATGTAGCGGCTATATTTTTAATCTTCAAATTTTGACAGTGAGAAGTATTTACATAATGGAAGTTTTAACTCAAACTTATAATAAATTCAGTCCAATCCCTTTATCTCCCATCATAAACATACACAAAATGTAATAATCATTCTTTGTCTGTGTCTATACACAGAACAACCCGTTTTAAATCATTGTTCTCTTACGCATAGTAGGACGTCATTATAGTAGGACGCACTGTAAGCCATTGTTTAAGCAACTTGATATTTTAACTATTATTTCTCTATATGTTTTAGACTGTTTATTATATATCAAAACTAATTTAGATAAAATTCCTACAAATAATTCTATTCATAGTCATTTTACCAGACAAAACAATTTCCTTAGAGTAAATCAGTGCAATTTTTCAAACAACTATAAACAGTTTTTGTGAATTTGGTCTGAGGCTTTATAATATGCTACCATACAATGTTAAATCGCTCAATGTAAAACATTTTAAAAATGAAATTAGATCTATTTTATGTGATATTTGTGTATACAATGTCGAAGAATTTTGTTAATTTCTTAAAAACAAAAATGTTTAGGTAGATGTTTGTGTACATGAACGTAATTTTATAGTATACTGTATGCAAATGATGCTCATGACACTATTCTCTGTATTATTTGTACAGTTTATGAATAAAGAATCCTTTGACTTTGACAATAGTCAGCATTTTTTTGTACAAACTACCATTAAGGATGGAGAGAGATTCCTACATTAAAGGATTTCAAAAACTATTAAAGGATGTATGCTTCTAACAGAAATTTATACTTTTGATGATTTTTGTCCGAATTGACCAGAAAATAATTAAAACGTGAAATATCATACTTCAGCTAGTTTTAGCTATATGTTACTAATGTTTTAGTTAGTTTTTTAATTGTTATTTAGTATTTAGTGTTTTTATACCTTGACAAGCTTTATAACAGTGTAATGTTCTATTGGGCTAATAAGTCATTTCATTTCACTTTGTTCAGAGCCTATCGGAAGACAGAATAGGCCCTTGATAAATCAGTTAGAATAGGCCCAGGAAGGTATTTCAGTTTATTCAGGGGGTCTGTTTAGCCCCCGACAGAGACAACTCTGGACTTCCGCCTTACAGTTGCTCCATCTGTGACTTGTCTCTCGGCACTTAAAACAGGGGCCTTGACCTCTTCTGTCGGGTTCCTCCACATCCACCTGGATGTGGCCGAAACTGAAGCACTTTGTCACTTCCAACCTCTGACAGTACAAACATCTTAGATGTGTAAAATTAAGTAAAATTAAGCCAAGTGCAAAATGATATTCAATGCCACATAAACTAAATACATTTTCCCTTCGCTGATCTACTAGATATGTGATAAATACTCAATTATATAAAAAATCTGATCTATTCAGGGACAGGAATAAATTTTAAAATCTTTTAATATAATTTAAACATACAAAAGATTTCACATTTACTGAAATCTGAAATGCAGACATTTTAACCATATGCAATAATAACAATTTTCCTATACTCAGAACATACAGTGCTGGCCAAATTATTAGACTAAAGCATATTTTTTTGTTTTTTCTCTCAATTTTTACAAAAAACTATTTAGTTTCAAGTTGGTATATGTTAAAGTATATACCCTCATTCGTGTGTTACTTTAGAATAGTATGAGCAGAAAATTTGGTAATTTTATGTTGGCGGGTGGCAATACTGCCTGTTTTGTTTATCATCTGCCTTTACAAATCTACCAGCTGCATAACCTCAATCAGGTTACAGTTAATTTTTCATGTGGTTAACATGTTTTAGGTTCAGTAGATCTTTCTATTAGTGTGTTCTGTTATTATTAAAATAAGTTTAAGGTCATTTGTGAGTGTATGAAACAACTTTTTTATTTCCTTATTGGCCAAAGGGATTCAGTTCACTGATGATGATTGGAACAAGGTACAGTACCCTCAGGATTCAGTAGTGAACTGAATCCCTTTGGCCCATTCCAAGCTCTCCTTAGCCATTGCCGGTGTTATTTTTTGTTGGCCTGCATGCGCGAAGACCTTGTTCATTCAAGGTTCTTCTGATGGTCCTGGGCGAAACATATGTGCCATAATCTCTTAACTGGTCACTAAGAACCTTGATAGTCATTTTTCTATTGACTAATGTTATGTTTTTCAACTTTCTGGCCACCCTTGGACTTAACGATTTCTTCCGGCCCACATTTTCCGATACGGCTGGATTTATAAATACCATTGGTATCAAGTGTTTTCTTGATCCTACTAACTGACTTCTGTGAAGTATTTATTCTGTGTGCTATTTCAGTTTGTGTATAATGCTGTTCTTCCAAAAAAAACCTTGGCCACAGCACATTTCCTTGGTGAAAGGTCCACCTTTTTACCCATTTCCTGATAATTTTATAAATAGCCAATAAGGAAATAAAAAAAGTGGTTTCATACACTCACAAATGACCTTAAACTTACTTTAATAATAACAGAACACACTAATAGAAAGATCTACTGAACCTAAAACATGTTAACCACATGAAAAATTAACTGTAACCTGATTGAGGTTATGCAGCTGGTAGATTTGTAAAGGCAGATGATAAACAAAACAGGCAGTATTGCCACCCACCGCCAACATAAAATTACCAAATTTTCTGCTCATACTATTCTAAAGTAACACACGAATGAGGGTATATACTTTAACATATACCAACTTGAAACTAAATAGTTTTTTGTAAACATTGAGAAGAAAAAACCAAAAAATATGCTTTAGTCTAATGATTTGGCCAGCACTGTATATGATTAATGATTCCATTTCAAACAAGGGTAACTTTCAACATTAGATTACAATGACTTTCTTCCTTTATTAAGTTTACACACAATTTTGGACTAATACACTTTTCTGAAGTTTTAAAGGTTTGCTCAGTTATAAATTTATAAAATTCCATGAGAAACAGTTCCAGCACAGTATACTATGTTTTTATAATAACGTACTGCCTTTATAAGTAAATTGCAACATCAGTAGTACGTTCGCTATAAATAACCGATGTTCTTCATATTACAATTTAATATCTTACACCTCATAATTATATTTGCCCTACCTCGGCACCAGATTAGGGTGGATACAACAGGTTTTACTATTATTAGTAAATAACAAAATAAGGGTATGTAACATGAAATTAGCTATTGTACTATCACTAGTATAAAGGAATACAACATTTTCCAATATAAGTTTTTATTTTGTGTAAGGTCTTTCTGAATCAAATATTCCATCATCAGGCACTTCACAAATTATCAAATGTTTACATTTTTGTAATAATAATAATTAATTTTATAATAACATATGGTAAAAAATTTGGATGTACGGTTAGCCAGTATAAAATATTTAATCAGAATTTAATTTTTAATTTTTTTATAAATTGAGATGAGAGTAAAACTGAATTTTGAATTGGTCCGTCTTCATTATTGATAAGTTTTTCTTGGTTTGTGTTAATCTCAAATGTTTCCCAAGCATTTAAGTGTATTGTGTTAGTAACTTCTTTTAATAATCGTAAATTTTTATTAGAGATGGTGTATTCATCAAAAGATCATCAAAAGAAAATCTAGAACAACACTACTACCACTTCAAGATAATAAACAAGAATTCATCTGTACAACATACAGTAACATTTCAAATCAATTGCAGAAAATCTTTAAAAAGCATACAAACAAATCTATCATTTATAAAACAAACAACAAATTATCACAAATATTAGGAAATCCCAAGGACAAAACCACATTCGAAAACAAATCAGGAATTCACGAAATTAAATGCAACGACTGTGATAAATTGTACATTAGGCAAACTAAAAGGAACATTAAGACACAATTTAGAGAACACTTTGCACATAAAATATGGAAGAAATGAAAAATCTGCTGAGGCGAATCACTGTATTGAATCTGGACACACCATCTCTAATAAAAATTGACAATTATTAAACGAAGTTACTAATACAATACACTTAAATGCTTGGGAAACATTTGACATTATCACAAATCAAGAAAAACTTATCAATAATGAAGACAGACCAATTCAAAATTCAGTTTTACTCTCATCTCAATTTATTAAAAAATTAAAATTTAATTCTGATTAAACATTTTAAAACTGGCTAACCATACATCCAAAATTGTTTAACATATAATGTTATTATAAAACTAATTATTATTACAAAAATGTAAACATTTGATAATTTGTGAAGTGCCTGATGATGGAATCTTTGATTCAGAAAGGCCTTGCACAAAATAAAAACTTATATTGGAAAATGTTGTATTCCTTTATACTAGTGATACTACAATAAACCGTTTTTCCAATGCTCCAAGATTCTACATGAAATTAGTTGATTATGGTAATTGTGTTTGAATGAATAGAAGAACATCTTGTTTACAAGTATTGGTTTCAGTAAGCTACTGAAACATAAAAGTTCGGCACATCAACCAGTTAACGTACCAGATACATTTTCAGTTTATTGGAATATGTTGGTATTGGTAATTAGAATATCTTTGTTTGTTACAAATAAAAATGTGTAACTAACACCTTACAACGTATAGAATTTATGTATTACTGTGTATTGCTATTTTGTTCAGTGACATTATTTTATAAACAAAATAGTTTCCAAATATAATGTGCAATCATGCTGAAAAATAGTCTGTAAGAAATTGTTCATGATGTATCTAAGGAAATAAACATAATAGAAGTTTATCCATGGGAAAACATTTATTTGTACATTACACTAAATATAAACATTCATTTGTACAAAGGTGGATCAAACACATAAACTAGAATCCTTCACTGCAGCTAGAAAAGCGTGTCACATTACTTAAGTTTCTGAGACTTTATAACAGAAACATTTGATATTCTAACCATAGATGAGGCAGATGGAAATCTTGTACTGCCCGGCACTTTTCCATTTTTTTTTAAACATTTGTACAATGTCAATTATTGGTGTAAATAGTTTCTTCAGAACATGACATATAATATTTATTTGCAGTTGAAAGTGTTTTTCATATA
Source organism: Homalodisca vitripennis (assembly GCF_021130785.1). Lineage (NCBI taxonomy): Eukaryota > Metazoa > Arthropoda > Insecta > Hemiptera > Cicadellidae > Homalodisca > Homalodisca vitripennis. Next base: position 39,298 of record NW_025780648.1, on the reverse strand, counting down.
AATTTTAGCTATTTATCTGTAATTTATTTTTTAATTATTGTTACTAATGTTTATAAATAAGTATTTTTTACATTGCAAAAACCAATAAAAACTATGGCATAAAAAAGTAAAGCCTTATAAAAAATAGTTTTTATGGGGAAATCCATAATATATGAAGTATGCCAAAAATGATTTTATACAAAACAATAAAAATAATTCCCACTCTAAAATTATTTTTTTTAAATTTATATTGGCCCTGTAGAACAAGAAACATATGTTTTGTATTCTTGTGTAGAAAGTGCTGTAGCTCAAAACTTCCAAGTAATAGTTCTCACGAGAAAACAAGAGGGTCAAATTCCCTTATCACGCATTCTCTAGATGCGGACGAGTGGTAGTGACAATCTAACGTATCATAATTTTACAGATTTTTGGCATACACATTATTTATACTATTCCATTAATTATAAATAAAATGTAAAACATCTCGATTAATACAATATATAATTTAAATGTAGTTTTACATAGCAAAACTTTTATTAATGGTGATTGCACTAACGACCAGAAACTAGTCACTTGCCACGGGAAAATGTCCTACAATGACTAGTTACTATTTGCAAGTTAAAGGGTTAAATAACTGTTATTATAATTTCATGACACATTCCAGGTTATGTTTGATCCTCTTCACAATTTCCGATGACAAATTACAAAACAAATGTTAGCTTATTAAAAAAAAAAAAAAAAAAATACTGAGGAACACTTAATAAACAAACACTAACCATTAACTATTACTAAACAGAGTTGTACTCATATTATTTATTGATAAATATTATAAATACATTGACTATGTTACATTTATTTTATTTACAGGGAAATCTGTGATTAAATACGTAGACAACTATAGTATTGTAGTATTAATTACTGTACAAATACAATTTCTACAGAACTGCCAATTTTGCAGTATCATTTGGCTCATTTTCACAATAATAACTCATAGCATACACAATAGAGGCAGATTTAACCCAATAATGGCCAATTGGCCAGCTATTGGAACAAGTTTTTTTCAGATCAAAATTTCACTAGGAAATGCAAATGCACATGTATTAATAGAAAGACCAACTAATCACTTGTTACGTGATCTATGATACACCTTAGAGTCACATATCTTAATAATATTATAAGTGCGAAAGTGCCTTTGTTTGTTTGTTTTACTTTTACTTGTAAACAATTCAACCAATTATCCTGAAATTTTACATGGATATTCTTAGGATCCCTGGGATGAATATAGGCCTATTATTATTTCAAAAATTCTTCCGAGCTACCCCCCACTCCTCTCTAAAGGAGTTAAAAGTCCCATTTAGGTCTCTAAAGTTTGGGTAGTTTGCTTTTCACATTACTTCTGCAGAAAACCCAAAACACATAAAAAAAATTTAAAAATTAAAAATCTCACTATTTAGGGCACTCCTACAGAGAAAAAAGAGTTAGATAGTCACTTAATAATTTCTGCGTTTTAAAAAACCAACTATCTCATTTTCCTGCTCATAAGTTTTCATATAATCTATTAGTTATTTTTTAGATACTTACAATCTACATTTTGAGCTGAACAAAATGGTATGCAACACTAATAGCTTTAGACTATAAATGTACTTTTCATTCATAACTAATAGCCAAAATGTGACTGGCCGCAGGGTGTTGATCCATGGCTGATCTAGGATTAATCAGGATATACTTGGCGAACAGAAGAGCCCTTTTTTGTGTTCAAGAATATGACTGTAACGTCTTCATTGATTGATCCAGTTGCATTAAAACTCCTATTATCTTTTACAAACAATTATATTTTAATAAATAAACACAATGTCACACATGCAGAATAAATCAAAACCTATAAAGTTTCTTTACTTCATTGTTTCAATAGATTTTCTTGCGAGAAACAGTTTCTTTTATTTACAATTTTGCAATCCTGTATAGGAAGTGCTCATAATATAAACAAAATAAAAACATAAACGTGTCAGATTAAACTTTAATAAGTATATTTTGCAAGGTAAAAAAAAGTTTGATTTAACACATTAAATTGAAAGAAAATGTAAACAAATAAAAGAAAAATTTACTGTCAAGAAACTCGTCAGAACACGCAGTACCCACTAGTTTATCCTCCGGACAAAGGTGTTTCGCTGTGCCTGGCTTGTTGCCCGTACTTGTGGTTGACGCCCCACAAGTACGGGTGCTCGCTGCTATTGTCTTCTCAGTGCCAAGCGGTTGGTGCCGACTCCGAGCCTGTTCTGCGCTACTGGTTGCGGTGCTCTTGCTAATCTTCTCCCTCGGACTGTAACACACTCAGTTATACTCCCTATGTACAAAAATCATTAGTTACCTTAAAGAGATCATCTGAGCTTTAAATTTTTTTAAGACCCTTGATGTACTGTCTATTTTACGTGTTGTACAACATGTTAACATTATTCCTACACACACTAAATTACATATTTTGTTGATTATGTCAGCTAGTAACAATGTCAAGCTGTGTTTCGATTTTGAATAGGACTAAGTACAGAGCCCTGCAGAACTCCATACTCAATCATACTTTCATTTGACCATTTACCATTCAAAATAACTTTTTGCTGTCTATTAGTTAAATGTGAGCAAAATAATTTTAAACATGATTCCATAGTGGTCAATTCCAAAATTAGGTCAGAGTGATTTTAACATAATCAAAGGCCTTGCTTAGGTCACAAAAAATGGCCTGAGCAAAAGCCTTGCACTCATAAGCCTGAATGACACCTTTGACTAGGTTTTCAATAGCCACTATTGTAGATTTTCCCTTTCTAAACCCAAACTGAGATAAATTTAAAATATTTATTTTTAAAAATTGGCTTATTTGGTCATAGACTACTATTTTTATTAATTTCAATAAAACTGATATGATTGAGATGGGTCTATAACTTCCAACACTATTATAAACATCCATGTTGTCAGAGTTGTTTAATCTTTTAGATACATTTAAAATCTGGCCATAGGTTAATGGACTCCAGTTAAAACAGTCTGGAGTAGAATTTGAATTTTTCAATAAATCCTCACATAGAATTACTAGAGTACTTATTTTTTGTTTGATTTGTTTTTTATGCGGGCCATTTATATTTCAACCTCCGATCACACGCCATGATAGTCAGACACGTAGCAGGTCCGTAAAGTGCAAAATAGTATATAATATAATAAGTAGAATTGCGCATCTTCCCTGGTACAACATTTGGCACTGCAGAGTTTGAGTAGCTAGTCTGCACTGAGCTGCAATCACATAAACATGTCCGCCTCTATTGATTCTGCCCCACAGGTGAATTGAGGAGTGTTATTTGTTTCCTGCAAGCAGAAGGGAATAGTGCAGCAGAAATCCATCGGAGAATGTGGTGTGTTTACGGAGAAAACATTATGAGTGATGGTGTTGTAAGCGAATAGTGTAGAAAGTTTAAAGATGGCCGAACTGATGTGCACGATGAAGGAAGTCAAGGACAAAATCTGTTGCTACAGATGGCCTTGTTGAACAAATTGGCACAGTGCTTAGAGAAAACCATACATTAAGTGCTTTGTACTTGGAATTTACAGAAGTGTAGACATTTTTTCATTACTCTATTGTTATAAAACGTTTAGGCTACAAACAGATTTGTGTTCGCTGGGTGCCAAAAATGTTGATTCAAAACCCATGAAACTCGCCAAATGGGCTCAGCTTTGGCATTTCTAAAATTTTACATTCAGCCATCTTTAAACTTTTGATGCATTTCACATACAACACTATTACTCATAATGTTTTCTCCGTACTTCTCATCCACTACTGTGCACACCATAGGACTGCTATGTGTCTGACTGCCATGGCTTGAGATCGAAGGTTGAAAAAAAAACCAGCCTTCATACATTCAATAAAATAGTTATTGAAGCTGTTAGGAGGAATAGATGGTTTTATTTTGTTTGCTGTACTTCGAGTGTTGTTTTTAATGAGACTCCAAGCCTCCTTACATTTATTACTGCTATTATTAAACATATTTAACATTGTGAGACAACCCAGCATGTGTATGAATTGTTTATATTGTTTAAAATATACTGATCTCCTGTTGTAAGTTGTGGTTGCTTTTATTCTTGGTTAAATTATATAAAAAGTTTGTTTTTCATATTTGATAGATTACTCATAAACCAGTCTTGATCATCTTGATGAGTTTTTGTGTTCAAACACTGGAAGCATTTAATTTTATTCAACTAAATCTCAAAACAGGGATGAAAGTTCTCTTTTGCACTATTTTTGATACAATGATAAAACACAGAAACATCATAATACAAACACAATTTGGGAAAAAACTGACTTTGGAAACACCAATTGACACATTTGTGCATTGTTCTTAGATGGTCTTTAACGTTCTGAACTGTAACAATGATTTCATCATAGTCTGAAGAAGGAAAATGAAAAATGTATCATGTGGTGTTGGAATGATGTATTGATATATGCATTATCAAGACAGTTTCTATCTCTTCTGGGTTTGGTATTCATACAGAAAAAATTAAATGGTATTTTTAAGATTTAAAAAAAACATTAACGGTTTATTTTTTTGGGTGATATCAAAATTTATATTTATATCCCCACCAACAATAATAGTGTAACTACACCACTGAGTAGTGAAATACAGCAAATATGTTTTTAAGAAAAATTACAGGATCTTCTGCAGTAGAGTGATATAAAGATATAACTATCAATTTAAGATGATCAATAAAAATTTCAGATGCTTAAAATTGCAATTCTATACAAAAAAAACTGCTTACATCACATATCCTAGATGAATATTTATTACTTATATAAAACAATGATCTACCTCTTATACGGTTATTTTTGCTAAAACACTGGTACCGTAGCATTCAGGTGGATTTGGATTAAACTAGCGTTCAGAGATGCAGATGAAATGTATATTATCAATTTTTTTAAACAATTGTCAAGAACCAATGGTTTTAAGTCCTTACATATGTGGAAAAAATTAGTCTATTATTCATGTTATTCTTAGTTATGTATTTGTTATTCTTATCCTTATTCACTACAGTAGAACCCCTCATATCCGGCCTCGGTTTTACCGCACCTCGGTTTATCCGGCCACTTCCCGGAAGCCAATATCGAAATTTATTTACCACGGCTTGCAGACGCGCAGTTGCACGCACTAGTCTCACACGACTCTTGCGTTATTTTGGTGTATCTATTTGTTTACATTTTCCTGTGTTGTCCTCAGTTGAGCTAATAGGTTTAACCTGTAAACAGTTCATTGATTATTTCCAGTGCGGTTAGTACAGTGCAGTACAATTGTTTTGTTTCGTCAAGTGCTGTGTACTGCAGGTTGGTTTATCCGGCCGAATCGTTATCCGGCCAGGGGCTCGGTCCCGTGGTGGCCGGATATGAGGGGTTCTACTGTACTGATATATTATTAATATTAGCTATAGTTACACTATATATAGTTTGAAAACTTACTTAAACCATTTATACTATTCTACACATGGCATTTAGATCTATTTGTATTATTTATCGGTATTACACTTTGTTTTTAGTTTGTAGACTGCAGTTGACAATAAATTCTTTTGTTTTTTTTTTCTTGATTAGGGTAACCCTGACCAAGAGGGGGTGATGGCAAGTTGATTAGGGTAACCCTGACCAAGAGGGGGTGATGGCAAGTAGAAGCATTCAGTTGGTGCTATGTGTTGTGGGATAGCCCATTCATGGAAAGATGTAGGGCTTGTCAATAATGAAGAAGGGACAACATTATTACCAGTTTACAAGCTGGTATCAGAGAGTTCCTGCACTGTACTCTCTATTATTTTTTGGATGTGACTGTACAAGCCGGCAGAATTTATTGAAGCGCCGCCTTGAACAGTCATGTTTAAAAAGAAATGGCAAGAACAGTCCGGGAACTTTCTGATACCACCTCGTACACATTAAGTTCAGATGATGCCTTTTACACATGTGTAGGTTCGGTAGTAGTACCAGAGTGGCTATTGCACATTGTAGTCTCTGTGTTGATTTTAAATATGAAATGTATTTTGTTAGTCGCTCAATATAAATCTGCAGTGAAGTTGTTAACTACTTGTACTATAACTAGACAGTAACTGTTCTATAGTTTGAAAAGTTCACTGCAGCCTTATGGCACAGAGGCTGAGTACAATGTTGGATGTGACTCAGTATAGACCAGCAGTGAAGGTACGGATGTTCATAAATATTTACCAGCCTCAAGACAGATTAATATGTTCATTCGCTTATATTTTTGAATTAGTGTTTTATCATTGGCAGGACTATAAATAAACACAAAACATGCTTGTAACAAATTTTAATTTTTTAAACATTACTTTATATTTAACCTCATATAACAGTTGTATATTTATTTCATATAAAGAGTTTTTCTGAGAACATACACATAAGATCATTAACTTCCCAACTATAATAAATTGTACACAATGAACACTATTTATAACTTTATACCTGGAAAATGGTATTGCATGTTGTAATGGATTTTTTTAAAGTGCTTAGAATTTTTTAATTTATGAACCCTTTGATAGCAAACACTGACATAAATAAGAATCAAAATCCAATAAGTGTAAGAAACGATTTTTTAGGCCGTAGAAAAACTATTTTATGTTTTATTAGCGATGTTCTTAATAATAACAAAACTATTAATTCTTTGTTTGAGGGTTATTTTTGACGATGGAAGGATTGTGAAGGAAACAGGATTTTTCCGGACATTTGCCATCGTTCAGTGAAACAAGAAATCAGTAACACTACGTTTCGAGATCTGCAATCTGATCTCTTCTTCAGGTAAAGAACTAACCTAATACATAATTACAAACTAAGTTAAAATAAACAAATCTTACCAAAGCGTTGTGGCACGCCTTAGTCAGGAATCACAACCTACATGTTGTTTGTCATATTCACTAACTCTATAAACATGCACTTAATAAAAACTATACAAAACACTAATCATTAAAACTGAACTCCGGAATACAGGTCACAATACGTCTTCACTCATCTACTAACCACCTACGACTGACCAGAGGGTCTAGCCAATGGTGATCGTCACAGCTGGTTAAAACAAGATGGCGGAAATAAAAGGGAAGGTGGACAGGAATGGGCATAAGTCCCCTAGTCCTCTTTATCTAGGTTTGAAATTGTATAATATTTTACAGTCATATAAAAAACTTCCCTTATCTACATTTATAAAAAAATTTAAAGAACCACTTTGTCAAAAAACATACTATAGTGTAAATGAATTCTTTGAAGACAATTTATGATAAAAAGAAATAAAACAAATATAAAACAAAAAAAATTGTAAAATGAGTTTAATATAACCATAACCATGAAGAGGACTCTTTGAGGTTGGCTGGAAGAGAGGGCTTTCTACATGCTGAACGAGTTACATGGAATGATTAACTTTAAACTGCAATATAACCTCATCCAATTCATACATTTCTCTATGTCTTCCCAGTCCTTTTTTTCATGACTCTGTAACATATCTCAAAAATATTGTTAGTAAAGAATTATCTATCTGCTTATTTGAAAAAAATTTGTAACAAAACTTTAAAACTGATCTTTCTATAAAATGTCCAGTTTTAGAGAAACATATCAGATTATTTTCTTCTGTTGTAATAATTTAGGGGAAATCGTAAATTTTTAATTCAATAACCATTTTTACTAATCTCAAACAAGAACACACAAACTCTAAGCACGTGAGCACATAATACAAATACATATTTACACTATAATTTGATCTGAGTCCTTGTAAATTAAGTAGAACATATTGAAATTTTCAAGATTATATGAGTTTGTTGCCTATATTACATTCTGTAAATTTACAGTGTCTGTACCACTTCTTCAGACAAAGTTAGGTCAGCCACGATCACTATTACTGAGTTTAGCTGTAGCAGAGCAGAAAAGCTAGTTGTATTCATCTGTTGATGGATACATTGTAAAGGTTATGCAGATTGTGTATTGTGATTGAACAATGATATGTCAGGCACAATCACTATTACTGAGTTCAGCTGTAGCAGAGCAGAACAGCTAGTTGTATTCATCTATTGATGGATAAATTGCAAAGGTTATGCAAATTGTTATTGTGATTGAACAATGATATGTCAGCCACGATTACTACTACAGAGTTCAGCTGTAGCAGAGCAGAACAGCTAGTTGTATTCATCTGTTGATGGATAAATTGCAAAGGTTATGCAAATTGTGTATTGTGATTGAACAATGATATGTCAGCCACGATTACTACTACAGAGTTCAGCTGTAGCAGAGCAGAACAGCAAGTTGTATTCATCTATTGATGGATAAATTGCAAAGGTTATGCAAATTGTGTATTGTGATTGAACAATGATATGTCAGCCACGATCACTATTACTGAGTTCAGCTGTAGCAGAGCAGAACAGTTAGTTGTATTCATCTATTGATGGATAAATTGCAAAGGTTATGCAGATTGTGTATCAGGGGCGGTTTCAGGGAAGGGGCCATGGGGGCCATGGCCCCCCCGAAATACTAGGAAAGCTTAGTGTAATATTTTCTATAATCTATAAGTTCTAACAAAATTGAATCCCAATACTCGTACATATCAATTAACAATAATTATTTTAGTATAAAAACGAGTCAAACAGAAAGTATTTATTTTTAAATAGTATTAAGTTAACAATCAGTTTCAGTGGTCAAAAGGCACTCGCATCTAGTTGGCACCTTGAGAACACAAAGAAATCTGGCAACAGTGCAGCCGCGCCCCTCCCAACCGTCATCTTGTTATTGTAGTGACTCACGGCCCACGCTCGTCGCGTATCACGTAGTCTGTACTCATCCGCCGACTTGTACACTTATAGTGTTGTGTTTTCTGTATTCGTTGCCTCCACTGGTTTGTTTAATGTTTAGTTTAATCTGCAGTTCTAAAAAAATGGTAAGTACGAACACAGACAAATGTTATAGGCTATACTGTTTATGTGTAATTGTGTAGACTATAGGCCTAAATAGTGTATTTACAAAGTAGTATTGCATTTACATTAAACGAGGAAAACAAACTCAAAAGTAATTAATATTTATGCATTTATTTTATGCTCATGTATGAGTGCACAATATTCATATACTTCTTCTTTGTAAAAGAAATAGGTGCACATAATCACATATTTATTTCTTTTAAATTGAATTTAATGACTAAAAAACGGAAAGACACCAGAAACGCACGCCACTATGTGTTTATTTTCAAGTATTTAATACCTCTTGGAAACAACCTGACTATAAGATAAAAAAGATTCAGAATTTGTTCTTGTATTTGACAAAAACAGCATTCAAAAAATAACGCCAAAATGAAAACAAATTTTCATCTACATTCGACTTTTTTCTAAAGCTATATTCTTTTGGCCCTTTATATATTTAAAGTTGCTGACCTATGTAAATTAATATGGATATATTATTCAATTTTGTGGAATGAGCATCTTCAGACCTATATTTTTGACAATTCATTATCGTGGAATTTATTTTTGCACAATGTTTCAATATATGTATTCCGTGGCGTTGCTAAATAAGCAGTAGCTTTTTGGAATACCTATCATGAAGTGGCCCAGTTCGAATCCCGTCGGGAGTCGGTACCATCTCTCATCTCAAGTATAAGTACAATTTTATTAAGACTTTTCTATGTTTAAAGGTAAAATATAATATAACTAATTAGTGAATACGTACCGGTAACTATTTGGAAGCATAATACGGTCTTGTCTAGGTTAGGAAAGGAACTATAAACAAATAACAAAATCACGAGACAGGCGCTTGGCTTTAAAATAAATACTCAACCTTAATTTTTTAAATGATAATTAATAACTTCCTAATTGTTTCAGGCATCTCAAAATAATCGAAAACGACCGAATCCAAAATCAATTATTAGTTTATATTTTCAAAAAGTTGAGAAAATAACAGACGACAATGAACCACGTGTAAAAAAGACTAATACATCTTCATCACAACCTGATCCTGACTCATGCATAAATACTTTATCAATTTCTCTTACCGATGCTGCATCTAACAACACCACTATTGTGAACACTGAAGAGCACAATGAAAACCAAAATACATCCCTAGAATTAGGTAGAGATGGTAGTTGTGCCAATGACATAGGGCTTTTTGTGAATAAAAAGACAGATGAATTTACAAAGTGTCAATTGTTAGAACGACATTGGACACCGCCCAAATCATATGAATTCCCACATTCAATTCACACTAAAAATGGCAAGGAAGTAAAACGTTACTTAGGTCATCAACACCTGGAACAAAGAAATTGGCTAGTTTTTTCCGACGTTAAAAAGGGGTTATTTTGTAAGTTCTGCGTTTTGTTTTCCGATAAAAAGTGTGGGCACAATAAAGGGATGTTAGCTCAGAACCTTGTAACCCAACCCTTGACTTCATATGCCAAGCTATTGGGTAAAGACGGCTTCATACAAACACATGAAAACACGGCGTATCATAAAATATGCGTGCAGGCTGGTCTAGACTTCCTTCAAAGTTATCACAATCCGGACAAATCCATTGACAACCAAGTAAACTCTCAACGACTACAGCAGGTACAAGAAAATAGAGAGAGGTTACGCCCAATAATAGAATCAATCGTATTCTTAGGCAGACAAAATATACCTTTAAGAGGTCATCGAGATGATGGACGACTGGATGAAGAGGCTGGTCCGAGTAACGAGGGGAATTTTAGAGAACTGTTAAGATTCAAAATCTCTTCAGGAGATGAGACACTAAAACGGCACTTAGCCGCAGCGTCTTCAAGAGCAACCTATATTGGTAATACCACTCAAAACCAATTGATCACATGCTGCGGTGAAGAGATAACGGAAACAATATTAAATCAAGTCCGAAACGCAAAGTATTATTCGGTGATTTTTGACGAGACGACAGATATTTCACATGTCGAACAACTGTCTTTGAACTTAAGATATGTACACAACAATAAAATTCAGGAAGATTTTGTTAAGTTTATTGATGCTTATGAAAACATAAAATCCATCAGTCCAGATCAAGATGTGCATAGTGAGCAACGTTTAAGTGGAGAGGCTCTAGGAAAGATTGTTGTTAAATTACTTCATGATTTATCCTTAGATCTGAACAACTGTGTAGGAATTGGCACAGACAGTTGTAGTGTAATGTCGTCTGAAGCAGCGGGTGCAGTATCTGAAATACAAAAGGTTGCAAAACATGCATGTAGATGTCCGTGTTTAAATCACGCCTTGAACAACTCTCTTTCAACTGCTGTAAATATTGCTTGTATCCGAAATACAGTAGGGATAATGAAATCAGTAGTGTCGTTTTTCAATGTGTCGGCCAAGAGAAATCAAGTTTTAAAATTAACACTAGGGCGTCAGTTAAGTAGTTTGTGTGAAACTAGATGGGTAGAGCGACATGAAGGAGTAATTCAGTTCAGATCTGGGATTCGTCAGATAGTTGAAGCACTCACATCTATCTCGTCATGGCAAGATCGCACAACTTCGTCAGTTACAGCGACTTTGCTCAACTCTTTATGCACGGCTGAGTTTTTAATATCAATGATGTCATTGATTGACGTTCTAAAAGTCTCATTGCCGCTCAGTCGACTTCTACAAACACCATCACTTGACACTAACCGGGCATCTACCGCAGTCACCAACACTATGGCAACATTAAAAGAAAGAAGGATTAAATGTGATGATATATTCAAACAAATATTTTTTGAAACCAAAGCGCTAGCAGAGGAGCTGGATGTTGAATTGAAGTTACCAAGACGTACGGGCAGTCAAACTAAGAGATCAAATCACCCAGGAGACGTAGAAGAGTACTACAGACGATCTATTTATATACCTCTTCTTGATAATGTTTGTGCTGACTTAACATCCAGGTTAAGTTATAGCTCACTGGAATGTTTTGGCCTACGAGGAATAATTCCCACCAATATAGTTGAGGATGCCAGAGAAAAAAATGATCTCATTGTCAATTTAAAAAAAGGTTTCGAACAGTTTGCACCTATTATCGGTGATGGAGATACCCTAAGTAATGAAATTCAGTTTGAAGGTGAAGTGGACCTGTGGAAAAATCACTGGAAGATGAAGAAGGAGAAAGAGCAAAATGTAAAACTCCCTGAAGATATATTGAAAGTGTTAGACTCCTGTGACCCAAATATATTTCCAATTATCCATGATGTTCTAAAAATCTTGGCCACACTTCCAGGTATGTAAATTAATAAATAAAATTAGTCATATAGGTATGGGCTGGCTGGGTGACTTTACATACTTTAGATATGTGGGTTTAAATGGAAAAGCACACAGAATGGGTACTGTATTACCTGAAGAGTATACTATAAGAACTAACCTAAGAATAAAATTGTTTTCCAAGTTTAACTTAAATAAATATAAATGTAACACACAAGCAAGTAATAGTAATTTTTTCATTCATGAACACAAAATAAGTAAATTCATTAAAATTAATATGTAGTCTATATTTTATAATAACTATTTCAGTTCCATGAGTGATTTTATTATTTTATTTCCAGTCAGTGTGGCTTCGGCAGAAAGGACTTTCTCCACTTTAAGAAGAGTAAAGACTTGGCTGAGATCAAGAATGGGAGAAACACGTCTCACGGGCCTTTGCATGCTTCACATTCACAGGCATCTTCAAGTGGACACAGATAAAATAATAGAACGATTTGCAAAGAAAGGTGCAAGAAGGCTTGTGTTTGTGTTATAAGTTTTGTATTTTGAACCAGTATTTGTTTTAAAAGCCATATTGTACACAATAAACTTGTTTTCAGTAAACAGTAGCAGTTTCTCTGTAACCATCCAATTTACGTTAGAATATTAAACCTCTTTGACTTTAAATTGCTTAAAATTACAATTTTAAAATGTTAGAATTAAACATTTTTCAAGTTTTTCTTGATTTACAAGGACTTTGACGTAGCAAAAAATTTCTCTGTGAATTAAAATTGTGGTTACAGCAATACAGCATAAAAGAGGACTTTTCAATGACCAATGAGCTACATAAAAACAAGATAGCCCCCCCCTGAAAATCAGCCCTGGAACCGCCCCTGTTGTGTATTGTGATTGAACAATGATATGTCAGCCACGATCACTATTACAGAGTTCAGTTGTAGCAGAGCAGAACAGCTAGTTGTATTCATCTGTTGATAGATACATTGTAAAGGTTATGCAGATTGTGTATTGTGATTGAACAATGCTATGTCAGGCACGATCACTATTACTGAGTTCAGCTGTAGCAGAGCAGAACAGCTAGTTGTATTCATCTATTGATGGATAAATTGCAAAGGTTATGCAGATTGTGTATTGTGATTGAACAATGTTATGTCAGCCAAGATCACTATTACAGAGTTCAGTTGTAGCAGAGCAGAACAGCTAGTTGTATTCATCTGTTGATAGATACATTGTAAAGGTTATGCAGATTGTTATTGTGATTGGACAATGCTATGTCAGCCAAGATCACTATTACAGAGTTCAGTTGTAGCAGAGCAGAACAGCTAGTTGTATTCATCTGTTGATGAATACATTGTAAAGGTTATGCAGATTGTTATTGTGATTGAACAATGCTATGTCAGCCACGATCATTATTACTGAGTTCAGCTGTAGTAGAGCAGAACAGCTAGTTGTATTTATCTATTGATGAACAAATTGTAAAGGTTACTAATCACTAATTTGGGACAGAATGATGTGTAAACTCCTTACATTGATTTACTTATAAGAAATTTTGCTCACGGCCTTATGAAATTTGTTATAAATAGTGATCACCATATTATAAAATAAAGACTTTTAAGGCACAACATCTGTTAACAGGATAATATTACAATTAAAAAACACTGTTGTATTATAAATAATCTAATCCTAGCCAACAATAATAATCAAAATGAGAATGCCTATTTAACATATATTACTTACTTTATCAATAAAAACATGTGCTTGATTGAAAATATAGTAAAGTTCACAGGAAGACTGAACAAGACAATGAACGCAAGTTTGCATTAAGGATACTTTAAACATGCTTTGAAACTATTTGAGTGCAAAAATAGGCTACTAAACTAAAAGTTTAAAACATCATATCCTGAACACAGATAAATTTAAACTTATTAGCTAATCCAATAATAACTATCTTGTCTACTTCCTCTTCTTTCCCTTCTTCTTTTTCGCTTCCTGCCAAGGATTGAAATCTTCATCTCGTTCATCATCAGACTTGGTAAAAGGAATGGATTTTTTCTTCTTGGGTCTAAGATTAATTTTTGGAATGGAGCTTGGTGCATCGGGTTCTGTGGTGGGTGGGTTGTCTGGCAAAATTGACTCATCAAGCGTTTGACAAGCCTTGAGTACTTGGTCGATCTGCTTTTCTCGACCTGACAAGTCCACATTAAGCTTGGCCTCCAGCCATTCGCGTATGGTCTTAGCTGTCAGAGTCTCTAGGTTTGTCAGGCTCTCTTGGTTGTCCGTATGCTCCTGCAGGACCAACATGATGTCTTCCGTGCTGATCTCTGGCCACAAACAACGAAGTTTACTTCAGCGAATAAATATATTTCTAACCCCAAAATTAGAAAAAATATTTACAAGGTTTATGTATTAATTATCCCGTTAGAAAAGTAAGGACATTTCAGGAAGACGTTAAGCCAACAAATACTAGAGCTTCTTTGTTTAACCAGTGAGAGATAGCACCTACTTCCTGGATGCCAACGCGATATACCCACGCATAACCAATAATAAAAAAAAGTATTTTTTAATGAAGATATAAAACTCTGTCTATAAAAAATATATTAGAAATACTGTTCAATCTGATGTAACATTTACAGTACACAGAAGATGATGCATGTATCTTTTCAACCATATAATTAATAAATAAAATATGTGTAATGAAAGAACAACGTTTAAATTGTAACTTGATTTATTATATCTGAGTGATTGTATTAAACAATGTAAATGTTTATTTCTAATAATACTGATGAACCAGGTGTAGGGGACAACAAATGTTTAATTATTTTGAAAACAAAGTGAGCAAAAGACTAAAAGATGTCAAGAGAATCTAAAGAAATACAAGAGAAGGGGTAAGAAGAGTACCCAAGCTACAAATAATGTCAATAACAAAAATATTACCAAAATTTGAAAAGTATGGTAAACTGCTGTGCGATCTCTCGTATGTTAAAATTATAAATAACGATTTAGTTCATTCAGCCAAATTGTTACACATATCACTGAACACAGTATAGACATAATAATTTATGAAAATAAAAAATTTGTTACTTATTAGTTTGTAGAGAACAAATAACCTAAAAAGTTACAGAAAATTAGAATGAATGTCACATTAGTACAAAGAATGAAAAGAAAATACTATGGCAAATTAAAATGGTACGATCAGTCCAAAGTCTTCTCCCTTCTTTCCATGATATGAACTCTTCCATGGTATAAACAGGCAAACAATGTGTTAATAGCGGCCTTAGTAGTTGCAGTTAGTATTTTGTACCTATCAGGCCTGGGAAAGCAGTGTTATGGTAGTGTAGCTAATGTTACTAATCCATGTTCTCCGAATGCAGTGTCAGATAGGTTGTTTGCAGAACCACTTTTACACCAGTCTCACGCACATGTAACATCAACACCTACACCTCTTTCACCCACGACCACTTCAATCAATGACGCAACACATTACACTGACAACACTTTTTTAGGGCAGACCAGAAACAACCTGTCACTAATGGAGGAGATGGAAGTTTGTGTGGAAGTTGTCTCTGGATGGCGACGATCGAGAAACTAATCATAGTTAGCTATAACATTAGGAGTATTAAAAATAAAATTCCTGAACTTGTCATATATCTCGATTCTCTTCCTCGATCTCCAAATGTGCTGTGTCTACAGGAGAGTTGGACTGATGCTGACACGGAGGCTCTGCTGCATACCGTGCCTGGCTACAGACTTGTCTCTTGCTATTCACGCTCAGAACAAGAGGCAGGAGGGACCGCAATACTAGCCAAATCAAATCTAAAAACTAACTCAGTGAAGAATATGAATCGAATTAAATGTATCGACGGCACATTTGAGTACAGTGTTGCTGAGGTTCTTAAAGGTTGTAATTCGTTTCTAATAATGTCTTTGTACAGAATTCCTGAGAGCAAAGCTCTAGATTTCTTATCTAGTCTCAAGGAAGCGCTCACCCTAATCTCTAAAAAACATAAACACATAGTTATAGCTGCAGATTTTAATATAGACATTTTGTTACAATCAAAACAATGCGAAATCTTTAAAAATGTTATCACATCTTTTGGTCTGAAAATAAACTTCGTAAATGCAACTAGAATAACAAAGGTGTCATAAAAATGTATAGATAATATTCTCACAATTTTTAGTCCCGATGTATGCAATTTGATGGAGCCTTCATTCTCTGACCACCAAATGCTGTTACTAGAACATCCCTTAATAAAAAAGAATCAAACCCAAATTTAAAAAAATAAATTATTTAAAGACAATTCAATAATTACAATATTAGTAATTTTTTAAATAACCTTGAATTACAACTGAATATTTTCGATTATTATACGACTGAATTTGAT
Organism: Homalodisca vitripennis; assembly: GCF_021130785.1. Classification (NCBI taxonomy): domain Eukaryota; kingdom Metazoa; phylum Arthropoda; class Insecta; order Hemiptera; family Cicadellidae; genus Homalodisca; species Homalodisca vitripennis. The sequence continues at coordinate 22,730 of NW_025780648.1, read as the reverse complement.
TATTTTTATTCAACATTTCTAAAACTTTTTGAACAATGTTTCCCACTGAAACTCTCAACTAAGACAAGAGGAATACAGCAGGTTGGATGACCGGGGGAATTAACACATCATGCAAGAGAAAACAAGAATTATATGAAGCTCAGAAATCACTGAACAGTCCAGAGCTCACTAAATACTATAAGAAGTATTGTAATATCTTAAGAAAAGTAATTCTTGCTTCCAAAAATATGGCAAATGACAGATTCATATTGGATGCGAGGAACAGCCCACAAGCGATGTGGGATGTGGTTAATAGAGAAACTGGTAAGTTAAAATTTAAAGCGGATGAGGATCTTGAAATAATAGTTAATAAATCTCCCATAGTCAATAAATTCCAAATAGCCAATTCATTTAATGACTTTTTTATTAACGTAAGTAAATTAATTATACCAAACGAAAAATTACCAATTAATTTTCTGAACAAAGATAACAAAATTTTTCCAACTTTGTTTTCGTACCCCACTAACGCTGAAGAAGTGTTTCACATCATTAAAAATTAAAAAATTCCAAATCATGTGGATGGGATGAAGTTCCAACTCACATATTAAAAGTATCAGCCTCAATTATACCAAAGCCTTTAGCTCTTTTCATTAATAATTGTTTTTTCAAATGGTATTTTTCCTGAAAAACTAAAATACTCACTAATTAAACCTATCCATAAGAAAAATGACAAAACTGACATGTCAAACTACCGTCCTATAGCCCTTCTTCCAGTGATTTCCAAAATTTTCAAAAAAGTAATCGCAGTCAGAATTCATAAACATTTTACTAAATATAACATTTTGTGTAAAAATCAATTTGGTTTTAAACCAAACTGAACTAATTGACACAATTTTATGTTCAATTGACAAAAACCATCGTACTGCATCTCTTTTTTGCGACCTTTCAAAGGCTTTTGACTGTGTTGAATACAGTATATTGTTAAAGAAATTAGAATTTTATGGCTTAACCTGTTGACGAGTGCAGCAAAACATACCCAAATGAGTGCGCACGGCATTTGCCGTTAGGTCCCATATGAGGGAGGACGGCATTTTCCGTTGCAGACTAATGACTGTCAGTTCGTTCTCACTGACTTACTGTGACGTCTAGCGGAGATTTTTTGAACTTTTCAGTTGTTTCTAATAGTGTCGCTGTAAAGTGTTGCTAGTCCTGTATCGAGGTGGCACCTGGTGATAACTTTTAAAACTATTTTACGGAGGCGGGACACAAGACCCGCTACGCCTCCAAGGTCGCCATTCTATAAAAAGGATAAAAATTTGTCCTGGAGACCATACATAGATGTCTTAAACAAAAAACTGAGTTCAGCTTGCTACCAAATGTTTACATTAAGGGAGTTGGTAGACATTAAGACGAGGCTTATAGTTTATTATTCTTGCTTTTATTCACTAGCACAGTATGGAATACAAATATGGGGCAGCTGCTCTGGCATTATCTCTGTCCTCAAAATTCAAAAGAGATACATAAGAACCATGCTATTTTTGAATATAAGAACCTCATGTAAAAAAATATTTACAGATTTAGAAATATTGACAATTCCATCATTGTATATTTATAGTTGTTTAATTTTTATTCATAATCGTCTAAATTCAGGAAATATAAAGCAACATGAGCACCAGTATAACACCCGTTTTAAAGATAGACTGCAATTTCCTGTACACAAATTAACATTATTTGAAAGTTCACCAAGTTATATGGGAACTAAATTTTATAATAAGCTTCCTCCTCATTTAAAACAGCTTAAAATGTCTTGTTTTAAGAACTCAGTTAAAAGTCTACTAATTAGTAAAGTTTACTATAGCATAACTGAGTTTTTACATGACAGTCTTTACGATCACAAGTTTTAATGTTTGTAATATTTTAATGTAATGTAAGTTTTATTCTGATGTAATTGTATTACAGATTTAGTATTTATTATTGACAAGCAACCTGTTCACACAACATCTGAAGTTGTAAAATCTGTGAATGTTTTGTTGCAATAAACTTCTTGATTCTATAAGGCCACTCCCCCAGAATGACACAAAGAAGCGTAAAACTACTCAGGCAGTGCTATGTGTGCAAACACACCACTCGAACTGGACAAAGAAGAAAAGAAACCAGCTATGAATGTTCAACATGTGAGGTCGCCCTTTGTATATATCCTTGTTTTGAGCAGTATCACACACTAGCAAAGTTTTAAATGAAATTATTGCTTTTAACAATCTACAATGTATTTTTATATACATTTAAACTATGATAAACAAGTTTATTAACAATTAAAAGTTTTTTTTAAATTTTACTCCCTAATAGTCTGTCACTGGTCAATGAGGCACTCAGTATGGACCGTCATAGCGGCACGGCAAATGTCGTGCGCACACTCGTCAACAGGTTAAGAGGCTCAGTTCACAGTTTATTATCTTCATATTTATTAAATAGGAAACAAAAGGTTACAATTAAAAATAGCTCTTCTGTCAAGTTTTCTTCCCACTGGCAACTCAATGATCGTGGCGTTCTCCAGGGCTCAGTGCTGGATCCACTACTACTTCTCATTTACGTGAACGATTTCCCACATAACCTAACTACATCATCTGTAGTTCTGTTTGCTGACGACACCACTCTTACTATAAAATCAAAATCTCTTGATGATTTAGAGAATAAAATTAATCAAGCAACTGACGAAGCAGGACAGTGGTTCTCAGCAAATGGGCTACTGCTCAATGAAAATAAAAGTCAATTATTAATATTCTCAACACTCCAATCGGCAAGCACGTATACTAACTTTAACCTAACTAATATTAAAGTAACATTGTCATGTAAATTTCTGGGTTTAGTTGTGGATAATTCAATATCATGGAAAGAACATTTTCATTTTATAGAAAAGAAGTTACATTCAGCCTGTTTCGCATTGAGAATCATCTCTCATGTGGCTAGTTTAGATACTGTGAAAGCAGTTTACTATGGTTATGTTTACTCGCATCTGAGGTATGGAGTGGTATTTTGGGAAATTCAGTGTTATCAAAACAAATTTTCAAAACTCAGAAATATATCATTAGAATCATGTTCAAACTTAAAAAAACACAATCCTGCAAACCACTTTTTAAAAACCATAACATTCTCACTTTACCATCTCTATATATTCTAGAAATCCTATTACTGTTTAAAATTAATAACATAATAACAACTCTTTTCAAAAATATCAAGTATTGCACTATCATAACATCAGAAATCAACCCTTACAATACCCCATACACCGATTAAAACTATTCGAGCAGGGTCCTTATTACTCAGCTCTTAAAATCTACAATAAATTACCTCCAAATCTAAAGAAGGAGAATTCCATAAATGCATTTAAAACTTCCCTAAAATGCTACCTCATTAACCGGGCATACTATTCAGTTGATGAATACTTAAATGAATAACAGTTGTTTACTAGTTCTTATTATTGAATTTTTAGACCAAGTTTATTAAGCTTTGCAGATATGTAAATTCTGTTTCTTGATTGGTTTAGTTTAGTTTATTAGTTTATTTTTAACATTGACAATTCATATGTTTATCTTTAGCTATGCTGAAAATTATAAACCTTTGTGAAGCTTATAATAAATAAATAAATAAATTTTTGTGAAATACTATTTTCAAACAAGATTCCTTGATTTGGGAAAAATTTGTGTAGAGATACATTTTGAAGCTTTTGCAATTATTATTGAGATATTTAAATTAATATTGTGGTTTGCTTATACCAATCCCCATCAGGAGATGTAGATATTTTTCTTAACAACCTGGATAAAATACTGTTCCTTTAAATCAATATCCCAATTATAGAGTGTTAGCCGGTGGAGACCTAAGTAATAAATAATTGTACAATAACGGTGAAACAATGTATTGAGACAAAACAATGTTTATTGGTTAAATTCAGTTGCAACATGGGATAAAAATTGCCTGGACAATATTTTTATTAAATGTGTTAGGCATTAGTTAGTGTTTTGTATTATTTTTTACTTTTCACACTCAGATCATGTTGGTTTATTGCTTGGTAACTGTCAAGATTTATGTTTTAAAATTTTATTTGCATTCAAACTTATTATCTTAAGTTTTTATTACCTAACTCTGCTGTGGTATATTTAATAGACAGCCTAGTCTCATTTGATTGGCATAGTAGTATTTATCTCAAGTTAACATATGCAAACCAAATTTTTTGAAATGACATTAGAAGTAATTTTGAGGTCCTTACAATTTTGTAAAGTTCCAAAACTAGCTACAAACAGTTCTTTTAGAAAAGTAAGTAACATATAGTATACCAAAGATCTTGCAAAAATTAAAAAAGGTTATTGTTTTTAGGCAAATTGAGAACACATAGCTCTATATCACAGCTGACAGTGTTGAAGAAAATAATAAAAACATGCAATTGGTGAAGCCAAGCTTAACCCATTCACCTACTTCGACGAAGCCATTCCGCCGCTTCCGCCGTGGGCCCTGCCATACTTGCCATAAATTTATGTTATTACCGGTATGTTATAGGTAATATCTCGTAATACCTTCATGCACAGTTTGATGCAGGGAGTTTTAAATGGTAGGTAAGCTCAAGAAAAACACTGCTACAAAATCTTTTTTTTGAAAACAATGATTTACTAGGATTTACTAGAAAGTTACAGCTAAATATCTGCACACCTAAATAATAGGCAAAAATAATGGAATTCCTTGGCCCAACTGTGTGCTAAAATATTAGTAGGTGAATGGGTTAAGTAATGCAAATACAATTGAAAAAAGTACAAGTAAATGCAAGGCCGTATGAAAAATAATAAATAACAATAATAGTAATAACTCCAGACATCACAAAATTAAAACACCAACAGATAAATTCAATGAGTATTTTATCAATCTATCCACTGTTATAAACATTTATTGACAAACATATTATATATTTAATAATTAACTAAAAATAATTATGAAAAAATTAAAAGCAATTTGAAATGATAAAATAGAGATTATTATGGCATTTACTTTTGATTCTTTAGATAGGAACTAAATTTATAGTACATGAACGCAACTCTAATTTGTGGAAGAGAATTATTAGAGCAATAGTATCAATAAACACCATATATCTTTATTTTTATGAATGTGTAATACATCAATAGTTATAACTTATAGGCGGGTTTTATTGATAAATGGTCACTACTGTGTTTATTATATTATTTTTACTGTTGTTGACATTCTTCGTGTTTTTTTTTTTTTTCATCTTACAGCCAACTTAATGTCTCTGATGCACGTATTTGACGAGTGCAAATGTTACAGCTACTCACCATTACTGTTGGTAACCCTGGGATGTGGAGGTTGCTGTACTGTCTTTGCCCGACCTACGGTGCCCTGATTGATCCGTGTCGTGCTGTTTGGTTGGTTGAACTGTCGGGTGGGTGTAGTCATTTGATTAGTGGAGGAGGACATTGCATATTGCGGTCGTTGCTGCTGCGTTGACTGTGTTGTGTAGTTGCTCTGTGCCACCGGAACTGTCTACAATTCAACAACATCTTAATTGTAAAATTGTTGTAAATAAGTTTAATATAGTGAAGAAATAACAATAAATGTCCATGATAAATGTTTTTACAACGTCCGTGAATTCCTGACTGACGGCTAATTGGGCAAACTGGTAGTTTTAAAATATCTTAAGAGCTCAAGTCGTTTTAGTTATTTTATTGACGATTTTAATCTGTTGTAAGAAGTTATCTGACATGACCAATGCATGTAATTGTGTTACTTTGGTTGAATAAACGAGTTATTGAGTTATAGTTATACATTTTTATTTATTTACACTGAAATTGCCCATACAACCAGCATGTACCAATACCACCAGCATGTACCAATACCACCAGCATGTACCAATACCACCAGCATGTACCAATACCACCAGCATGTACCAATAAAGTGTTTTATAGACGAAAAATTCCTATTCTGAGTAAATCATTTACTCAGCTTGGCTAAAATAGTGTGGTAAACAATTCCAGATTAGTGCATCACATCGTACACTACAAATGTGTTGAAGCCAAATCTCAAGTCCACTGTATCTTAATAAATTATTTGAATTCGAGGCAACAATCAAATTTCGATCTAGAGAAATTTGGCATAACACTAAGAAATGTTCATATTCCACCACTTCTAGTCCGGCAACATGTGGGTAGGTGAAATTTTCCTTATGCCAAACTAGTAAACAGTGAATTATTTTAACCGAAAAATAGTCTTGAGTATTACGTTGTCTGTTTGTTGTGGTGGTCGATCGATTCTGGCTAAGAGTCACGAAGAGAAACGGAAGTGCTCGAGCTGAGGAGAATTCCTTGTTGTGTGAGCATTACTGTCATTTGACTAGTGCAAATGAAAAAAATTGTGGTATTTACCAAAATAAGGAATATTTAAAATCTACAAACAATATTTCATTTGAAAACCATATATATTTTACGTTTTTCGTCCCAGCATGTCTACTCAAGAGCTGATATTAAAGCTTATTAGCAGAAGACAATAATCGATAACTAAAAAAATGTTTAGAAACTTGTAAATTAGGTGGTTTCAAGAAAGTTAAGAATGGTATAATTTGGTTTGGCGATAATCTTACATCCAATATATATATAAGAGGGAAAATACCTAAGCTCTGGCACAATGGCAGGATCAAACTGCTAACTTTCAAATATCCTACCATAGCTAATCACTGTGTTATAATTTACTCAACGTTATGTAATTTATACTTGTTAAAGAGTACAATAAGACGTACAAATAAAGTTTGTGTAAAAGAAACCTGGAGAATTGTAGACAGGAATTGTTATAAACTTTAAACTCTGAGATGGTATTTTAAATATTCTGATACTAGAAACAAGTAATTTCCTTATTATTATTAATCTCTATGATAGTATACATTTATTTATTAGGAATAAGCCATTTATGAAAAAATTTTGGATTCTAAATTGGATCTTCAGGTATTTTTATGGTAATTATAAATAGATCTAATAAAAAGGATTTCATCCTTAACATCATGTGCGAGAATGAAACCTGCGAATCCAAATCCTACTTATGCATCAATGTAATAGCTTGGACCACACAGCTATCCTGGCTTAACACGACGCACATGTGCGTCGCTCGGGCCGCACTCACAGACCGCGCTAAAAATTATAACCTCACTCTTAGACTGGGACTCGCAAGATTAACATAACCATAGACCATGAATGGTATATTGTTAAAATTAGTCTAATAACTTCCTAATAAACTAAAAATATGTTTACAAATAATAAGTACTTGTTTTTTTTTTAATTAAAGCAATTTTGATGATGATGCATATATGCGTCTCCCGGTCTATAGCACGAAAATAATAATAAATTCAATAAGTTATTTTTCAAATAGACCAGGTGACGATGATATGCGTCCTTGTACATTTGTCCCTTATGTTAGTTCAAATAGTACATTTTAGCAAAACAACAAGGTTTTTACATGAAAATATTTTATTGAACATATAATTAGGTTTTACTCTTATTGGTAAAAATATCTTACATAAAAACACATAAATGTTTCTTCATTTTTTAGTGTGGTAGTCTTGAAAACAGCTTGGCATACATAAACCAAACGGCTTATCATCTGAGTTCTTGCAAGTTGCACAAATATAAAATGTGTCACGCCTCTTGTTACGTTTTACTCGGCAAACATAGCACTTTACTCTCTTCTCCAACTTCTGTAGTAAATGAGCTGCAGGACTGGTACGAGGAGTACGTGTGACAGGCTCCCACTGGATGTAGTTCCTAATGATGATATTCCTATACTCAAGGTAAGTCATTTTTCCATTTAGTTTTGAATGAAGGTAAACACTATTCCATAGTGCAACATCTATAAGATGGAAAAAGATTTTAACGTACCATCTGAGTGACTTACGTGGAGTTGAGTAATAAGATATCATTTGGTCGCTTCGATCGATGCCGCTCATCCCTTTATTGTAATCTACGACCATGGCGGGTTTCATTGTAACAGTACCTCTTTTGTTAGTTACATGGATCATTTCAGGACCATGTGTAGTTGAAATGGTTGTCACGTTTCTCTTATCCCGCCACTTCATCACCGTCACATCACCCTTTTGCCGACTAATATACTCTCCCTTCTGTAACTTTGACTTTACTACTACCTGCGGGTTACCTGCTCTATCGACTTGTAACGTTCCACATATATTTGTTTTGCACTGAATCAAGTTTTCTGATAGATCGACGCTGTTGTAGAAGTTATCTAAATAAACTGTGTGACCTTTCCCAACGAAATTTTCCATCACTTTCATGACAACTTGATAAGTGTGGCCTTTGTCTTCGTGCACTATTGCCATCAGATGTGCAAAGTTCGTACAACTTTATTCCGTACTTATGAGCTTTATTTTTTATATATTGACGGAATGAAAGTCTTCCGCAAAACAAAATCATAGCCTCGTCGAGAGAGAGGGATTTCCCAGGACTGAATACTTTGTTACAGTTCTCTAAAATGTGGGTTAGGACTTGATCAATCTTGTGCAACTTATGCTCAGTGCAATCTGTCTCAGTGTCATAAAAGCATAAACATCTCAAATCTAGTTCGAGACATTGTATTTCCAAAAATTGGGTGGGCATATAATGGATCTGTAGACCAATAGTGTTTTAAAGTTGGTAAACGCACATTACCCATTAACATGCAAAGGCCTAGAAACTTTTTTACTTCATCTCTGTTAACGTCTATCCATTTATTAAGTGCTGCATGTTTTGGTATAGGGTTTCCCCGATTGACATTTGCTCTTTTATTGGTCCATGTGACAATTTTATCGAGGATGGAATCATCAAATATGCTGCCAAATACTTCCACCGGATCATCCGCTTGAATGTTTATTTGTTCCTGTCCTGTAAAATCGAAAGTTTGAGGGACATTATTAGTGTTTGTCCACAATCCTTCAACAGTCACAAATTGTTCGTGGATAGCATTTACTACCATTTCTACATTATGATCCTGCTGTGTCAAATCATCCCGATTATTTTCATTTTCGATTATGTTTACTTCCATTTCAGCATTTTCTGCTAGTCCTATTTCTATGTCCGTGTATTCTGCTATAGGTTCAATGAAATCATCAGGTAAGTACCTTACTATCAATTTCGCTTTCACTAGATGGATGATACTCACTACCTCCGTCTGAAGAGAACAAATCACTTAGTTCAGAGTCATCACTATTTTGGTCACTAATCATACGGTCTATTTCACTGTTTGTTTGTAAAAATGATGAGGATTTTTCTCGTCTTCTGTTTCGTTCCATTGTAAACACTACTCTGTTAACACTATAACAACAACAATCTAGTCTGTAGGCCTACTAAACCACGTTATAGCTTTTAGGTTAGGTTACTCTTATATACAGCTGAAAAACAACAGCTGTTTAGCTAACCGTATTGTGACGTCACTAATCGTCGTAGCCACAGACCAAGGGACTCAAATATGAGTCGGGCATTCCGGTACAAAGAGAATAGAGCTTTAAAATAGACCGTTCATGAGAAATAGTCTTTTCAATACAATGGTGACACGGACGCAAATATGCGTCTCTGGTCTAATTTAATGTGATCACCGGACGCAAATGTGCGTCGGCAGTCTGTGCGAAATAAATAGGTAGACTCAAATATGCGTCGATGATCTATATTAATGGAAAATAATTAACAATGCGGTAGCGAACGTGTTAATGTTGTGAATTCTACCATTGTGCTTCCATTAAGGATATGCGGTGTGTCTAACAAAACCATTCCTGTATAGTAGGTTAATGGGTTACGAAAGTTATGTAAACTGTATTGATCTATTAATTTTACACTACCAAACCAAGCTGAAATGAACTGAATTGGTCAATATGAATTGTCTCTGTAGCTATTTTTACTTTAACATTAGCTGAACCTAAACATTTTTCTAGCTCAAAAGTTAAATCTACCGATGTTAGTGGATCCAATTAATTCTTTAATTCTTAGACAGCCTAGTTTAGCCTAACCTAACCTACACTAATCTAATCTAATCTAATCAACCTAACCTAACCTAACCTAGCCTAGTATAACCTAACCTAACCTAGCCTAACCTATTGATTTTACCAGTAAATCAGAAAGGATGATTTAATACCTGATTTTGCATGCCAACCTGCACCTGGTTACTGGCCATGATAGTCTGCTGATTGCCCTGAACCACCATTTGTCCAGCGCATTGCACCACCGGCATCACCTGACCTCCACTCGGCTGCACAATCTGCATCATGTTGTTCTGCTGTACCTGTGATCCTGCCTGCATCTAAAAAGTGATGTTATTGGCAATTTGTTTGAAAAAATTAGAGAATTCCAATTAGTTAATGGACATATATGCTTATGTTATTATTTATTATAAAGAGGAACCCAGTATATGCAAACTAAAATTAATTAAGTGCCAGTTCCTAATCAGCACTGAGTAGTTCTTGAGAAGGGAATAAAAAGTATAAACTGATTGCATAATGTAATTTCACAAATCAGTCAAATCAATGAAAATATATTTTATGCCATTACATTATTTTTATCTTATATTTCTAATGAGAGACTGATCATCTGTTTTTGGACTTGGTAATGTATTCTCCCTTAACATTATCATAATCACATTATCAAAAATGATACTAAAAACAATATTTTATACATAGAAAATTGTGGCCTTTTCACATTTTAAATAATATCCAAACTGTTATTTGAAATTTGAACCCAAATTTGTTAAGTTTGGTTTGTTTTTTATTATGAAAATATACATTCCCTTTAGCAATCTTTCACATATAAGCTATATAAATGTTTATCTTAAGTCATTTTTTAGGGGAGATCTGATTTCCCCAAGATATCTCCAATTACAACTATAACCTTTAAGAAGTGCATGAAAACTTTACAAAATGAGTACGAATGTAATATGACACCTTCTGTAGAAGTTGTCCAATTGTTATATGATGTTTTATTACTGTGTTTTCGTTCTTTCGTGAATACCTTTTCTACCAGGCTTGCTGTTTAACAGATAGTCTGTACATTGACTCAATATATTGGTTACTTTCTCAAACTGTTCGCACAGACATGGGTTTGTTGTAGTTGTCAATGAGCAAGGGTCACATTGTGCAAATATTTGGTTACTGTCAGAACTTCCCACCTTAAGGCAACGGCTCCTCGTTTCATGGCAACTATAATACTGCCGCTGAGTCCGTTAAGCGTGTCATTGCTTCATATAGCCGTACTTTTTACTTTCTTGAGATTTTTGCTACTTGTGTTATGTTATCATTGTACAAATGGCGGAGAAATATGCACAGTGAATAAGTACGTCATTTGATTTATGACTACAGTATAGTGAAAGTGATCAAATTGCAACTGGTAAAGATCCCCCAGGAGGGTTCACTTCAGGCTGGTTTATACCTTCCAGTTGAACTCACACTGGGCACAGCAAAAACCGATGTCATTTAAATCTGGGCAAAATTAAAGATGTCCAGGGGCAGCACATCACTAACCGCAAAAATTCTGTAGTGCATGGGCATGGGTAGTTAGATAGGTCTAGACTACTGCGGGAGATTACTATTGGATTTTGTGGGGTTCCTAAGAGTAAAATGTTCTTGCTAGTCTAGACATAAGGGCTTGCCACCCTCTGCCTGCTTTGACTAGAAGGCTGATTCAGAGCTGGCTTCCCCTTCTTCCGAGGGGATATAAAGTTAACCTCATGTATCTGGTTTTCTTCATTATTGTCTTTTTCAACAAGCCAGGCAAAATGAGTGCGAGCACCCTGAAGGAGACTGTAATAACAGGTATTAAAGTCAAGAAATACTGGGAGATTTAGTAAAAGGGTTGTCATAAAGTAAAGTCTGTCATATAACCCTTTTACTGGCACATAAATTGACACTATTATAATAGGTTCTAGTACTGAGGAAGACCAGGCCCTTTTTTAAATGGTAAAAAATCAAACAATTTTCATACAAAAGTGAGCATAAAGCCTAGAAACTAGGGGACTGGCACACTTTTTAATTTTACCTGTATCTCAAATTGAATTGTTTGATATAACTTTTGAACTTAAACTCAGAAATTAATATAAGCAGTTTATGTTAAATTAAATTTTATAAAAAATTAGGAACACGAACTATTGTTTAAGCATATGCTACATAATTTTCCAACAACAATTTCAAATGCTCGCTAATATTGTGCTTTAGAGAGATACAGAGTTTTGGAAAACCAAAACCATTTGCTTGAGTTCAGGTTAGATCTACTTCACAGAGTAAGGGACTGTAAAGGAAATGCACTATTATTATTAAACATATAAATGAGCTAATTCTAGGGTTGCTATATCTCCGAATTTCCCTGAAAAATTGATGGATTTGAGGTTAGTAAAAATATGGCTCTTTTTTAAACTTTTAATAAAAATGCATTACATAACAGAAATTTTATGTTGAAATCACATTTGAGACAAAGAAGTATTTTTGTCTGTAACTATGTTACAATGTTACTCTACAACAATGTTACTCTCGACAGGAGTTGGCCCCTACTCCAACATAACCTATCCAGAATATCCAGTCACTCCGGAAGCAGCACTGAGGTTCTTTTAGGACTAGGTGCAATTTCTAAGCATGTACTAAAAGAGAAAAAAAAACTGGAGAAGATCAAGTTTTAAACTCACATAAAGACATTTTTGCTATTTCGAAAAGGGAGTTTGATAACACGGAACACATGTCAACTGACTTGATAATTTTATTCCAGGCACAGATGTAAGTGACGATCAATTTGAATCCTTCATTTTCTCGATTTGTTCAGAAACAGTGCAGATATTTGTCTTACATGTTAGTGGAAGTGCAAGGGTGATTTTAGCAAATTATTTTGATCTTTAAAACTCTAGACTTAACCTATATTTGAAAACAAATGAAACAAGGAAAACTGATGCTTTCCGCTCTTTATTGGATTATAATTTAGTATGTCACACTGCAGAGGATACAAATAGATACTTCAAGGAGTATTTAGAAAATAAAGGGAGTTATCAGAATACACACAACTGAAGTGACAGACAAGACATTAATGCAGATGAGCTCTACTGTTTTTTATTATTTTGTTTCTAATGGCACATAGCAAAACATACCTGGAAACAGTATTATAGTACTGACTTACTGTCAATAACATATTTTTATAAAGTACTCAGTCAGTACAGGTTTTTCTCTTACTGAGGATGCTCTCTCTTGACGACAATTCCCTTGCAAATGGTGGGGGCACGCTACACAAGAACTGAGGTTATTTCAGTCTAAGGAAAACTTCTATAATTTACAGTATAAGGGGGAAATCCTTATTCACTTGAAAGGATAACAGGATTTTGGTCATTTGCCATCGTTATAGGTTACAAAAGGTATATCACAATATTTCCAGGATTGGAATCTATCCTCTTCGTCAAAACGGCTACCTATTATAAACAATTACTATGAAAAGTTGCATGAACTTGGATTTTACACTCCTTATACTAGAGATAAATTGCAATTGCTGACATTAGACACTTTTCGACCAAAGATGGCTTCTCAGGCCTACATATATTTATATTTTCTTGATCGGACAACAAAACAAACTTATCAATTGCACTGAAAATAAATTAAACCCGAAATAGATTACAATCGCTAGAAGCAGACACTCTGACCATAGCAGAAATTTTTAATAAATTCCAGTGACCATCACACCTCAGGAATGTTTGGTACGCCATTTAAGAAGGATATGGCCATGGGATTCCTGTTATTCAGTAGGAAATTACATGTACAGGGTTGCTACAGGAGTCCAATAATGAAATTCCCTGACTTTTCCCTGATTTCCAGACCAAATTTTTCATTTTTCCCTGACTTTTTTCGACGCAATCCCCAGGATTTTTGGCAATTAATGGGTCGTCTGCAGGCTTGGACTCGGCGTGGCGGCAGTTAAGTTTATTTGTGTAAAGGGATTTTATATTTTTCCCTGACCAACGTCGAAATTCCCTGAATATTCCCTGACTTGAGACCGGATTCCCTGACTTTTCCCTGATTTCCAGTCCTGTTTTTTTTCCCTGACTTTTCCCTGATTTCCCTGACCTGTAGCATCCCTGATGTATAGCAACAAGTGGTACTAATTTATAATAAACATACTGTTTCAACTATGTACCTTTATGAATTTTCACAAATCTTTAATTATATGTCACCACAGGTTTGGAACTGCTGCCTTAAATGCAAGAAAAGATTTCAATACAAGCGCAGTTTAATACACATGTAAAATGTGTGTGTTGCTGGACAGAAAAAAATTTGCTCTTTCCCATTAATAATAAATTGTAATGACTTGTTTTAACTCACCATCTGGCCAGCATTGGGAGTCATCATTATGGGCTGGGTTGCGGTCTGGGCAGACACCACAGGAGACATGCCTACCATAGAACCTTGAGCCAGGGATGCTGGAGCTGCCAACACATACTGGACTTGACCTGCACAGGCAGTTTTACATAAGGAAACACTTAACATTTAAATTGAACTAATATTATTTGAATGAAAAGATAAAACTTATTTGGTAAAATTTATGAATCAAGTATAATACTCAAGTTTTTCTGATTGCATAACACATTATATTCTCCTCCGTAGACTATTGGATATAGTCATGGCTCTCTAACTAAGAGATCATCGATTCAATTCAAATCATAATATGACCCAGACTAGTCAGTATAGCCAAGAGCTGAGGCTTAGAGATTTTAAAACATTCTATTAATTGGCTGAGTGTTAATGGAGCCTATCACTCTGAGGGGTGGCAAAATTTAACTATCTACACTATATCTTGACAATGAATTGATCCGCATACTTGGAATTTCACATGAGTTTCATTTCTATATAGACAACATCGAGTTCGATGGTGATGCATGTCTCTCCCCTTCAAATTTGATTGAGAGCCACGTAGGCTATCTCAAAAATGAATTGAGCTATTGACTTGACATCATGTACACTATACTATTATGTACTGAGAGGGGTGCACCATTCCTCTTCTGTCTGTCTGTCGATCTGCCTGTCTGTCTATTTCCATTCGGATGGATATCTCAAGAACAAATTGAAATTATGGACTTGAAATTTTGCATATAACTTATTTCTATAAACAATATTGTGTTTGATGAATAGGTATGTCCCTCTATTACAGGATAGGATTTTGCTGAAACACACCACTCTCATTCAACAGGCTAACAAAATATCTCTCTTGTCTGATTGTTTATCTGTACCTAAAGTATATTAAAAATGAAAATGAGCTGACATTTTGCAAACAACTTCAGCGAAGCTTGTTACGCAACACGTAATTTAGCATGCTCTTACTTGTAAAATTAAATACATCAGCTGTTGAGTGGGAGGAGGCTGTACTGGTGGATGGCTGGGAATGACAGTGGCCATGTTAAACAAACTTACCTTGACTGTTAAGAGGAGTTTGCAGGTAGATCAGTTGGGGGGGCTGGATCTACTGCTGGGTGGGAGGGTGCTGTGCTGGTGGTTGGCTGGGAGTGGCAGTGGATGTATTAAATACACTTACCTTGACTGTTAGGAGGTGTTTGTAGGTAGACCGGGCTGAATCTGCTGCTGGGTGGGAGGGGGCTGTGCTGGTGGTTGGCTGGGAGTGGCAGTGGCTGTATTAAACAAACTTACCTTGACTGTTAGGAGGTGTTTGTAGGTAGACCAGCTTGGAGGGCTGGATCTGCTGCTGGGTGGGAGGGGGCTGTGCTGGTGGTTGGCTGGGAGTGGCAGTGGCTGTATTGAACAAACTTACCTTGACTGTTAGGAGGAGTTTGCAGGTAGACTAGCTGGGAGGGCTGGATCTGCTGCTGGGTGGGAGGGGGCTGTGCTGGTGGTTGGCTGGGAGTGGCAGTGGCTGTGTTAGTTACAGTCTCTTTGTTCTGCAACATAGATAATCATCATTTCTTTTCATTTTAATTCATGGCAATTCGAAATTGCATAACTTACAGAGATTATATCTCCAAAACTTTATTAAACCCCTTTTCCGGGCCAGGAGGCAATATATTGCCGTCATAGATTGTGTCTGAAAAGTGCCAGGCGGCAAAATATAGCTGTCGGTGACATATGCGAAAAGCACCAGGTGGGCAACATATTGTCTCCTTGATATTCGTCGTTTTCTTAAATAAATACAACATCAAATGATTAAAGTGTTTTTTTATTCTCTGGTATATTTGTAGATAATTAATATGAATATCATTTTTATTTTGGAGGTGTAAGCATTTTTATTTCGTAATCGTCACGTAACATTATCAGCTGACTGCTGCCAGTGTCATAAAAATTTTATTTATGACAGAAATAACACAAAATTTTGTATGGATGTTCCTTTCTAAATGTATAATATAATAACATAACTTCCCACAGAAAGTTACTTTTACGTTTTCAGTTATTTGCAACAAAAATATAAAAAAATGTTTATGTAATCTATTAATAAAACATTGTTTTCTTAACTTTAAATTACTTAAAACTACATCTATATATATATTTTTTGTTGATAGTATATATCTATACGAGTAATTTGGTGCAACTTTTAGGTCATTGTCTAATTTTTATGAAAACTTCTAAATTTTAATCTAAGAGACTGCGAAATCACCAATTTTAGCCTGGCACTTTTAACTAATCACAAGGCGATATGAGATGTGAAAAAATTTTGCAACATCTCAGATTTGCTCCTGGGCCTGAAAGGGTTAAATAACATCAAATTTATTTACAGGTGGGCACAATCCAGGACAGAATCTCCCTTTATCTACCATACGTTATTTACAATACAAAGTTCACTAAGAAGTTATATCTGACCAAGTCAATTGCTAAACACAACAGCAGTTATAAACGCAGGTCGCTCTTTAGGTAAAAAACAGTGTATTAGCTGTTGAAAATGTCCATCAGAGAGCAGTTAGAAGTGCATTTCTATTAGAGTTTACACTGATCAAAGCAGTTTTCACTGCTATTATGATGATTACCGATAGAAAGACACATAGCAACAGCTGTTCACTTTTTACTGTCCCTTGACATGGAATTTGATTATAAATGTCAGTTTGGTTACTTATTGTTTTTCTTTTTGGTTCTGTGTTAATTAACCAAGTTTTAATGTATAGTTAACGTTTATTAGTGTTTTACTTTGTGTGGTGTAAATAATGGCAAACATGGCCCAACTAAACCCCAGCCTCCACCCAGATTAATGTTTTGAGGTTTATCACACAAAGGTAGATTTTTAGTGTAAAATGTTGTGATTTTCTATGTAACCCATACTTTGATAGTAAACTAATATAATAACCCAATTTTTATAATATTTTTGTAATAGACAAGATACTCTCCCATTATCTTTATGGATATTTATGTCTACATTGCATACATTTAAATACTTATCAAGTTGTTATTAACCTTACCATAAGAATAAAAAAAATATATTAAACTTCTTTTCTTGTACTAATAAAATTGAGGACAAAATATAAATAAACCTTGACAAAATAAAGAAATATTTACAACTAAGGCATTTAATCAGAAAATAGATAAACACTTTAGGGATTAAAAAACTTGATAGTTGTGAAATAATTCTGATCACCCTGGCTTGCTGGTGTAATTAGGCAATATGAATGGAAACTGTGTATGTTTGTAGGATATTTGAGAAATATGACTAACAAGGAAGGATAGCTCTCATCACACAGTTGAATTTCGGAATTCTTGTCCACACAAAATAAAATACTATGCAAAGATAGAAATTCCTGATGATGGTGCCATACAATTCCAAGCCATTTAGCCTGGCACAGCAAAATTGGATACTATACAAAGATAGAAATTCCTGTTGATGGTGCCATACAATTCCAAGCCATTTAGCCTGGCACAGCAAAATTGGATACTATACAAAGATTAGAAATTCCTGATGATGGTGCCATACAATTCCAAGCCATTTAGCCTGGCACATGCAAAATTGGATACTATACAAAGATAGAAATTCCTGATGATGGTGCCATACAATTCCAAGCCATTTAGCCTGGTACAGCAAAATTGGATACTATGCAAAGATAGAAATTCCTGTTGATGGTGCCATACAATTCCAAGCCATTTAGCCTGGTACAGCAAAATTGGATACTATGCAAAGATAGAAATTCCTGATGATGGTGCCATACAATTCCAAGCCATTTAGCCTGGTACAGCAAAATTGGATACTATACAAAGATAGAAATTCTGATGATGGTGCCATACAATTCCAAGCCATTTAGCCTGGCACAGCAAAATTGGATACTATACAAAGATAGAAATTCCTGTTGATGGTGCCATACAATTCCAAGCCATTTAGCCTGGCACAGCAAAATTGGATACTATACAAAGATAGAAATTCCTGATGATGGTGCCATACAATTCCAAGCCATTTAGCCTGGCACAGCAAAATTGGATACTATACAAAGATAGAAATTCCTGATGATGGTGCCATACAATTCCAAGCCATTTAGCCTGGTACAGCAAAATTGGATACTATGCAAAGATAGAAATTCCTGTTGATGGTGCCATACAATTCCAAGCCATTTAGCCTGGTACAGCAAAATTGGATACTATGCAAAGATAGAAATTCCTGATGATGGTGCCATACAATTCCAAGCCATTTAGCCTGGTACAGCAAAATTGGATACTATACAAAGATAGAAATTCCTGATGATGGGGCCATACAATTCCAAGCCATTTAGCCTGGCACAGCAAAATTGGATACTATACAAAGATAGAAATCCCTGATGATGGTGCCATACAATTCCAAGCCATTTAGCCTGGTACAGCAAAAATTGGATACTATGCAAAGATAGAAATTCCTGATGATGGTGCCATACAATTCCAAACCATTTCCAAGCCATTTAGCCTGGTACAGCAAAATTGGATACTATGCAAAGATAGAAATTCCTGATGATGGTGCCATACAATTCCAAGCCATTTAGCCTGGCACAGCAAAATTGGATACTATGCAAAGATAGAAATTCCTGATGATGGTGCCATACAATTCCAAGCCATTTAGCCTGGCACAGCAAAATTGGATACTATACAAAGATAGAAATTCCTGATGATGGTGCCATACAATTCCAAGCCATTTAGCCTGGTACAGCAAAATTGGATACTATACAAAGATAGAAATTCCTGATGATGGTGCCATACAATTCCAAGCCATTTTAGCCTGGTACAGCAAAATTGGATACTATACAAAGATAGAAATTCCTGATGATGGTGCCATACAATTCCAAGCCATTTAGCCTGGCACAGCAAAATTGGATACTATACAAAGATAGAAATTCCTGATGATGGTGCCATACAATTCCAAGCCATTTAGCCTGGTACAGCAAAAATTGGATACTATGCAAAGATAGAAATTCCTGATGATGGTGCCATACAATTCCAAGCCATTTAGCCTGGCACAGCAAAATTGGATACTATGCAAAGGTAGAAATTCCTGATGATGGTGCCATACAATTCCAAGCCATTTAGCCTGGTACAGCAAAATTGGATACTATGCAAAGATAGAAATTCCTGATGATGGTGCCATACAATTCCAAGCCATTTAGCCTGGTACAGCAAAATTGGATACTATGCAAAGATAGAAATAACTGATGATGGTGCCATACAATTCCAAGCCATTTAGCCTGGTACAGCAAAAATTGGATACTATGCCAAGATAGAAATTCCTGATGATGCTGCTATACAAGGTGTTTGAAGAGTTTGGGTACGGCTTAATATTTTACAAACCATAGTAGATAACAGCTATAAACTTTGCACAGTGTCATATGGCTATGTAAACTATTTTTCCTTGCTATTACCATGAACATGCCAACCATGGGGGGACGGCCCACAGAGGAAAACATGAAAATCTTAAATTAAAGCATGGGTCGAGTGATACCTCATATGAAAGAGCTAACTTAGTAAGTTGAATGCCGCAAACCGCATCTCAAAAGGTTTATCCAATCAGAAATGGTGGGTTGTTTTAGGTACACATTGTGAAGTACATTATGCGCTGCCATTTCTGACTGGATCGTCGTATTCTGATGCGGTAGGCGGGTGTTTTTACTCTACTAACCAATTGGTTTCAATGATTAGTATTTATAAAAAATAACAAACAAATTTAATTCAAAAATTAAGTGGTAAGTTAACTATTTCAACAACAAAGAACAATGGTAGAACTTAACTAATTCATAAACATAAAGACGACGAATTCATTTCAGTTTTATTTATTGTATTATAAATTTATGAAATAATTTGCTAATTATAAAAGTCAGTGAAAACACATCGGTTAGTAGAGTGAAACGCCGCCTACCGCATCAGAATACGACGGTCCAGTCAGAAATGGCAGCGCATAATGTACTTCACAATGTGTACCTAAAACAACCCACCATTTCTGATTGGATAAACCTTTTGAGATGCGGTTTGCGGCATTCAACTCTACTAAGTGAGCTCTTTCATATGAGGTATCACACTCGACCCATGCTTTAATTTAAGATTTTCATGTTTTTCCTCTGTGGGCCGTCCCCCCATGGTTGGCATGTCATGGTAATAGCAAGGAAAAATAGTTTACATAGCCATATGACACTGTGCAAAGTTTATAGCTGTTATCTGCTATGGTTTGTAAAATATTAAGCCGTACCCAGACTTTTCAAACACCTTGTATAGTGCCAAGCCATTTAGCGTGGTACAGCAAAATTGGATACTATACAAAGATAGAAATTCCTGATGATGGTGCCATACAATTCTAAGCCATTTAGCCTGGTACAGCAAAAATTGAATACTATGCAAAGATAGAAGTTCCTGATGATGCTGCTATATAGTTCCAAGCCATTTAGGCTGGTACAGCAAAATCGGATACTATGCAAAGATAGAAATTCCTGATGATGGTGCTATATAGTTCCTAGCCATTTAGCCTGGTGCAGCAAAATTAAAATACTATGCAAAGATAGAAGTTCCTGATGATGGTGCTATATAGTACCTAGCCATTTAGCCTGGTGCAGCAAAATTGAATATATGCAAAGACAGAAATTCCTGATGATGCTGCTATATACTTCCAAGCCATTTAGTCCTGGTACAGCAAAATTGGATATATGCAAAGACAGAAATTCCTGATGATGCTGCTATATACTTCCAAGCCATTTAGTCTGGTACAGCAAAATTGGATATATGCAAAGATAGAAATTCCTGATGATGCTGTTATACAGTTCCTAGCCATTTAGTTATTTCCATTTAGCCATATAGCCATTTAGTTAGCCATTTAGTTTATTAAACATAAAGTTTTGTCGAAATGGTAAAAAAGCATGTTGCTCCAAATTTAAACAAAAAGTCAATTTCTATTAATCGAAATTCAAATTATAAAAGTAAATTTAAATGCAACACTATTGACTGTGATCAACTAATTAAAATAATTGATTCTATTAAGCCAAAATGGTCGGCAGGGTATGATGACATACCTATAAAGATTATTAAAGAGGCAAAACATGCACTTTTAAAATCCTCTTTTACATGTGGTGAATGTTTCTATAATAACAGGAAACTTCCCAACTCAATTAAATATATCAAAAGTTGTTCCTGTGTTAAAAAAAGGAGACAGCAAAAATCCTCTAAATTATAGACCATTGGCAATACAACCTGCTTTATCAAAAATATTTGAAAAGACTATGATGATTCAATTAGTAGACTATTTTGAGAAGGGTAAATTGCTGGATTTGGAGCAGCATGGCTATAGAAAAAATAGATCAACGGTAACAGCATTAATTGATTATATTGAGAATGTGCTAGAAAATTTGGATGAAGGGAATCATACTGTTGGAGCCTTTCTGGATCTGACAAAGGCATTTGATAGTGTCTGCCATAAAACCTTGCTAGAAAAATTAGAATCATATGGTATTGAGGATAAAGAATTAAGCTGGCATCAGTCATATCTGGAAGGGCGACAGCAGTATGTTAGTATTAAATATCTAGGTAATAATGAAATAAGAAATATTAATTCAAGAATAGAAAAAATAACAATATTCTGTACCACAAGGTTCAGTATTGGGCCCATTTTTGTTCTTATGCTACTTGGGAGGTATGCCACAAATTTTGACAAATTTATCAAATAAAAATCATTTATGTTTGTTTGCAGATGATATAAGTATGTCAGTTTTCTGGAAAAGATTTACAAAGTGTAATAAATACAACAGAATATTCAATGTCACAACTAAAATGTTACTTGAATGATAGAAATTTATTACTAAATTCTGATAAAAACAATTCTAATGAAATTTAAATGTAAACAATCAAATGAGATAAATACAATTGGAAATAAATTTGTAAAAGATACAAAATTCTTGGGTCTGGCTCTAAGTAATACATTAAGTTGGACAAAACAAGTAGAAAAAAATTTTGTCATAAAATGAGTTCTGGAATATTTGCAATCAGGCGGGTTATCCTTCTTCCTAGAAATAAATGCACTGAAATCTGTTTACTATGCCTTGATACATCCACACATTTCATATGGCATTGAAATTTTATGGTGGAAACCAGTGCAAATAACTTAAACAAAATATTACATTTACAAAAAGTGGCAATAAGACATATTCTACACCTTAAAAAATAATGATAGTTGTAAAAGACCACTTTATTAACCTAAGAATAATGACAGTATATAGTTTATATATTTATAAAACTATATTACATGTCAAGACAAATGCAGAGTCTACACCAAGGCAACAAGATTATCATA
>NW_025780647.1:0-31349 GCF_021130785.1 Homalodisca vitripennis | reverse complement strand
TTAAGAAGCAAATGGAAGAACTAAAATTCCCCTAGCCCATCCCAAATTTGATTTGATAATTATCACTGAAAAAATCTCTTGTGCATACATGATGTCGAAATATTCTAAAAAAACTACCCCTCTTATCGTTGCGACAGATCGCATTTAACCAGCCCAAATCCTAAAAAGGGTGGAGTCAGGTTTTGTATTAAAAACAACATTGCTTCAACCGGCTATTGTTGGTGTGAGCAATATTGAGCATTTGTGGTAAAGATTGAGCCCTTTAAGGGTTTTTCCTGGCCCCTAGTTTTTTTGCTATATCCTCCTAACAGCATGTGCCATTACCAGTCTTCTATCGCCCATTGAAGAGGTGTCTAAAAAAACATAAATTTTTCCACGAAATTTTGTAATCGGGGATTTAACTTACCCGGTGTGGATTGGGCAGTCCTCTAAATTGTGTTCACCCCCCTGCCTCCGAGTGATAAAATCTCTCTGGAGCTTACCCCCTTCAACAAGTTAATTCATTTAAACGGAGAGGGTCCTGTTGGATTGTTTTATGCACAAAAAAAACACTTCGTATCTCTAGAAATTGATGGTTCTGCCTGCGGAGGAGAGGCACCACCCCACTGTCCATTATCTTGCATGCGCAACAAAAAAAAACCAAGGGTTGCACCACCAAAAAACTTTAACCCCTGACTTTAAAAGATGAATTCTTTGGGAAATTTAAAAATTCCCTCCAGTGTGATTCACGCCGTCCTGAATTCCACTGATCTCAATGAAGAACCCAAAAAAAATTCCTTTCAGATCGTGAAGCAGTCAGGCTGAACTCCCCTTTTGAGAAGAGTTGGTTTTCCCCATTTCCCAGGGGTTTTTTTCCCGAAACAAAAGATTGGAATTTTGCAAAAAAAAAAACTTACACAGAAGTAAAGGAGCGCCGACCCCCTGCAATTACCTTCGTTTCTCCAATAGGAGAGCGTTTGAAGTTATCTGCAAAGGAGACTCCCTCAGTATTAGACAAATGGATCGGGAGTATCCGTAAACCCCTTGTTTCTTTGGGCCCGTTAAGCTATTAAAATCTTCCTCGTGCCCTTCAGCTGTTTTACAACGACATCAATTTTAAAAAAAAACCCAAGGGATGAGCGAATGTTCGGGATTTTTTTCTCCTAGTGTATACGAACCCGGGATTTTATTCCTGTTTGGGACCCCCTTTGGAAAAATCATTTTTTCAAGAACTCACACCAAAAATTTTTTTAAAAAGTGAGGAAGCTCGATGAGCCCCAAAGGGGGGGGTCTGTAAAATTTCCCCCCTGGTTTTTAAACATTGCAGTGGTCTTTTGGCGGGACCAAATTTATCTATTCAATGCGTCCTGCATCTGGGTCTTCCCCCCAATCTTTAAAATTAGCCTACGTTGTTCCCCTCCCCCAAAAAAAAGGGGGATTGAAGATGTTGTAACATAGACCAATCTCGTTTTGCCAGCTATTGCCAAAGTTTTTGAGGACCCCCTTTTTTGACCCCTTTTAAAAATAACTGGCTGGCTTAATCTGCCCACGCAGCATGGTTTCGGGTGGGGGTCTACTGTTCGAACTTAACGTTATTTTCGTCCAAATACATGAGGCCTTCCCGTAATTTTTCAGTTAGTGCCATATTCTGGATTTCTCCAAGGCTTTCGACAGGTAGCCAAATATTTTTGAGAAAATTGCTTGATAAGGATTTGGAAGAGGAAAAATTTGGGTGACAAGCTCCCCCTTTAAACCGGCGTTCATTCTAAGTTTGCTTGGCCCCCTTTTATAGAATTTTTTTCATACTCTGGAGTTCCCCAAGGTCGCTGTTGGGCCCTATCTCTTTTCCTCTTATAAATGACCTTCCTAAGGCTCTAAATGCGATAATTCGTTTGCTGTGATGTGAAATGTTTTTTTATCGATCCACTGAAGAGGACTGCCTACGGATCCAGGAAGATCTTTGTGCGATCGCCGCTGGTGCGAAGAGAACAAAATGAAATCAACACTAAGAAATCCAAGTGTACCCTTTATCGGAACTCTCCCCCGTTGTTTTCCTGAGTACAATATAGCAGGGGGAGCCCCCTTTAATCGTGTACTCAGGGGAAAAAAAATTTTGGGATTACATTTTTTTCCTTCAAAATCCTGAGTTGCATGTGCGAAACATTTGAGCAGAGCAAACAAAATGCTTGGTTTTTTCCCCCGATTTTCAAAGGCTTAAGTGCACGCTTTAAAAACTTTGTTTTGTTTTTTGGGGACCCAAATCCTTGAATAGGCTCTCCGTGTGGAACCCCCCCAGATTTCTCATAAGAATAGAGACTATTCAAAAAGATTTATTCGAATAGTGGGGTGTCAGGAGTGGTCTTCTCTATCGCGGTTCCCATCGGGGAAGTGTCTCGTGATCTGGGACCCTGACTCTTGGGAAAAGCAGATTCTCCGCTGACGTTGTATGTGTCAAGTCCTTAACGGCAAGATCGACTGTCCCCCTATGCTAGCCAAAAATCCTCTTGGACCCCTTCAGCCACTCCTCCGAGACCTGTTCGCTAGCAGCAACATGCACCAACTACGCAGCAAACGATCGATGTACCACTTCGATTCTGGTAATAGCGTCACCGACATCGTTGACTTTTTTGTGGACAATACCAGTGCCAAGAGGAAATCGCCGATCTGCATGAGTTATCTGCCTAGGAGTTGCACAATGAGGGAAGACTTGTTCTTACACTTTATCTTACTCTCCATTGCGTTATTTATATATTGTGTCTTGTTAATATTTTGTCTAATCTTGTTTTTCTCATATTTCGTGCTAATTATTGCTGTTATTGTTCGTTGTTTTCCTAGTTCAAATCAGGTACACTAATAATTAATTCGTTATTGTCATTCATGTTTTATCCGTTTTCGTCACTTAAATAGTTTATTAATCTTATTGGCTCCTTATTTGCACTGTGGTTGTTTACTTTCATTGTTTTTAAATATTAGTTCAAAACTGTAAAAATGGAGATTCGTTAAATGTAAAATAAAATAAAATAAAATAAAATAAATGTAATAAAACCATTGGCCAAATTACATCGAAGAGGTCATTATATGTTTCAGTATGACACCAAAAAATATAAAATAAAATAGTTTATATTTTGGTTTTGTCCTTTTGACTACGTTACTAAGTAATTATTTAGATAAATCAGACTAATTATTCACTCCAGAGCATTATAACAGTGAAATGATTTACAAGAAGAAGCTAATTTATTTAAATGTTTATTTAACCTGAAAAAACACAATTCGTCGTAAAAAAACACTTTATCACACTTTCCACACAAAACGCCAGTCAACCCCACAAATCGTTCAGTATAAGCAGCCAACAATGTGTAAACCAAAGGTCCGGGGCGTAGACATCCCTTCAAGTACAGGAAAAAAGAATCATAAATGCATTGCAAAACCTAATTCGAAATAGCTGTTAGGGAAGTAGCTGTCGAGAATTTGGCTAATTATTTTTTCAAATATATTTTGAAGTCGAGGATGATTTGGAACAATATGATGATAATAAAACAGTAACTGGAAGAAGCAGTGTTGAATTTCTAATCCCTTTTAATATCCTTTTGAATTAAAACAAAAAAGCGTAATGTTTTTGATTTTGTTTTTAAAATATTAATTTCACAAGCCTTATCATAATGAAATGCAATAAAATCAAACTACCTTAGAATAGTTATCCGATTGCGACCAATGAAGAATTAAAAACTAATACTTTTGAAAATACTTTTGTTTTAAATTGAGGTACCGGAATGCTCTTATAATGGCGACAATAACCAACGTTGAAAATAGGTGTAATCTAAATCAATACATGCAAATAAATTATTGATATACGGGGTTTAAAATTTATTGCTATTCGTTTCCCTCAATAATTTTATTCCAGCCAAATGTATCCTTAATTAATGTTTAGTTCAAAATTATACAGGTGTTTCAATAATTTTGTTAATGAAAAAAGTATTTTGTCCAAGTCGGAAAAAAATTTAAGTAAAGTGATGGCTTTTGGAAGCTGTTTTTCCTTTATATATAAATATTAGTGTTTAAAAAATAGCTTCGGAAATGTGTAGTTATTAAGTTTTTTAGATTATTTAAAATAATCAATTAGATATTGCGGGAATTTTACTTATTTTGTAAATAAAAATGAAGAAAAAAATAGTTTCAAAGCTCAACTTTAAATTAAACTCCCTATTCTTCTCAAAATTAATTGGTAACAAAAACACGTTTGTTAAACAATTTAAAAGTACATGTTTTCTTTTGATAAGCACTTATCACGAATCTAAAAGTTTGTCTCTTTCAAAAAAAAGTTAAAGAAATCAAAAACTAATATTTTTTATATCGATAACTTTTTAATTATACCACAGATATTCACTTCCAAGGTTCCCGAAGATGTTCCCATTTTTAAACATATTACCATTGCTTTTTGCAACAAATTCAGCCCAGAGGCTACAATGTACATAACTTTCGAAGAATACAAATTTAATCATTATGAATTTTCTATATAAAATTTGTAATGTTTTTATGAAGCTTAAACGGTACTTTTAAAATTTTATTTAATAAAAAATTAAGTAAATAGTTTTAATTTTTTTTTTGGTTTATCTTTCATAATTCTTTAAAAAAATTTTAAAATATTTTAAATTAATTCGTAATAGCTCGTGTTTTTAAACTGTCCCGGATTCTTACTAGTACTTGGGCATCACCTCATGCAATATTACTCGAGATAATTTATCATCCCATTTCATAACTGGCAGGCTTATCACAAATCCTGTATAAGACCTAATCTTTTCTCGATTGTGTATATCCTTTTACTCTCTACGCCAAAAGCACAGGGGTCGGCCGCAGTGGGGTTGGTGTTAACAAAATAAAAACAAACGCACATTATTTGGTTAATAGGTTTTTAAATCAGATAATTACTTTTTTTTGGTTAGAAAAACCCCAAAAAGAAGCAAACTTGGCCTCCATCCGAAATTAAAAAACTTCGAATTTCTCCAATTTTTTACAATTTTAATATTTAATAAAATTTTTAAATGTATTTACACCGTTTCTTTCATTTATATTTTACAACTTTTTGTTACCTTTATCGTATAGGCAGGCCATTTTAGCCACAATATTTACAAAATAAAACGTTTTAAATAAATGATCGATATATTCACTGTCAATCATGTACAACTATTGGAAATAAAATGGCATAAAACTAAAACAAACTCCTTCCACCGTGGTATATTAAACAGCAAACGAAAGGTTTATCGGGAGATTACTGACTACAGTCAACAATTACGAAGTGATCTACTGTAAACACAATGTGCAAGGAACATGAGATATTATTATACAGTTGAACAAATGGTGCCCACTCTTATCGTACAGTAAACTATTCAGGCAATTTACGGTAAAGTTTTTGAGAGGATTATCAGCTAGCTGCCCTGTCTTAAATCATATTATACAGCTGAAATACTCTACATGTCACCATTTCGCAATCTTGGGTAATTTGTGTAGTTTTTATCATCTAACAATGAAAATTTTTGTTTTTACATTGCTAATAAATTGTTACCCACCGCCCCCCTTTCAGATTCCTTTTCTTGCTTAAATCACCGTCTGTCGTATTAAAACTTTTATAATACCCAACATAATATTGGCCAGCTGGATAACCTATATACATTTCTATATTCTTTCTGTGTATCTGAAAAAAAATATAACTCTTAACCATCATGTCCTCGAGAGTTCCGAATAAGGAAACTAAAATGAATACAACATATAGATATATATATATATGTGTGTGTGTGATGTGTGGTGTGTGTGGTGTGTGTGTGTGTGTGTGTGTGTTTGTGTGTGTGTGTCACAACCCTAAGAGGCGATCAAAAGGACTTTACTAACCCCTATTGGTGTAAATAAAATTATGTTAAAGGAGATTCCGAGCCTATTTTAAAGTCTTATGTTTGACCGCCCACATCGGGCAAAGTATGAGAATACTTATAAAACAGAATAAGAGGATATTAAAACACTATCATACAAGGACGATGCTACTGATACAAAGTAACTGCTGTCACATACAGGATTTCTGAATTTTCGCTTGCAACTCAATCCAGATTTCAAGTGTCATAGAATCGCCATGCGCTCCTCCATTTGAGTATTAGGTTAAAACCTAAATATTTTATAGTACATTATTTTATTATCATAGGTTCTATTGCTAATCCTATTTTAGAGAACAAACCCTGCAGCAACCAACATAACCAAATGTAGATCTTGATACAAAAAATAAAGAATTCAAAATGGAACCATAATTGGAGTAAAAGATATAAGAAACACTGGTATGGAGAGAAACGAAAATAACTTGGGTGAAAAATAATACATTTCCGAAACTAATGAATGCTTAAATGAATAATATCTTAATATTGTTTGGGAGTTACCTTCGACGTCAAGAAGTTTAGGGATGCCACACTGTTTTGAAATTTTTGAACTAATGGGCTAAAATGTAGTTGGTCTTTACTTGAAAATAAAGATTTTCCTAAATAACACACTGTTGGACATTACGTTCCTTTAACGTCTTAAATTTCTTTCCAGTGTTTATAAACTTGTTAAAGCTACAAACTGCTGGACTCTAGTTTTAAAGGTTTGTGGATTATAGGAATTAATAACAATTGTTAGCACCCCACGCTAAGAAACTTGAAGGGGTCCCAAAAGGAGGAGAAACAAAGCTAGTAGGTGAACTTTGCAAAAACTCCCTACTGCTTGTAAATTATACGGATGTTCACGCCAGGAGGTAAAACATGTCTCATTAGCATGATGGGCTAGAGTCACTCCTCAATTTTGAGTCATGTGAACCGACAAGAGTTTGGTAAAAAGATATTCCACCACGATTTTCGACGAATAAAGTACAGTTAACTGTTTCATGAAATGTTTCGATGGAATTTTTTTGGGTTTTGGATTCCTAAATGTACAGGTCCTGAAGAAAGCAAATTATATGTAGTTTGGCGTTACAAAACTTGTTTAAGATAAATATGAGCTAACAATATAATTGGTTTTGGATGTTTGCAATAAAGTAACTCATTTTTTTGCAGTGGAACTAATTTGAATTATTTAACTTGCCTCTGGTTATAGCTTGCTTAGAGAGACCATAGTTGTACATTCGAATACACATATCTCAGGCCCTGTACTGTACATAAGGTTCTCGATATAATAGAGCTCCTGATTGAGGTCACAAGAAATTGTACAGTGAATTATTGTTTTAATGATAGTACATAATTCGCCAAATGTTGACCAAGAATTATTTCAATATTAGTTGTACCGTCCTAGAAAATAAATGCGAACTATGAGCATTAGATGTTCGCGTCGTTCATGTTACAACGTTTACTGATTCAAACAGACTGGATTATATCGAGGAGGTAACAATTCGACATAAGTTATCCTCTGTTAATATGATACCGGTAGGGGTTTTATCAACTTCTTATCAATAGCTCATTTACAAATCATGTATATCTAACAAGTAGTAAATAAAAATATAAGTTTTTTCCTAAAATATCCATACTTACCCTTTTTGTGTACAGTATTTTTTATTGTATAATTAAAAGTTTAGATTAATTATTCGTTCGAATATTAATGAGATCCATTCAGAAAATAAAAATTGAATGAATAATATGATTTCTCTTGGGTGATTGTTTGTACCATAAACAGTAATATAATACAACCAATGGCGTTAGTGTAGTGGGTACGGCGTATTATCGCAAGATAACCAGAATCAAGCATACGACGAGCGTGGCCGCAGCATGGATAGTGGACCAGCAGAGCGGATTCCCCCCCCCCCTGTCCCTTGCAAGCCTGCCCGCCTGCCCGGCTATTAGTTGGTTGGTTCGGAAGTCACCTTTAAGCCGTTGGTCCCCAGTGTTAAAGTGTTAGAGAGGGCTTTCTTAGCCTAACTTCGCCTGAAATAAAATAAGGACATTCTTTACTTTTTACTTTTTACTTATTATATTAACAATAACGTCTAAGAATTGTAATGATAAGTCATATAAGGAATAATGATATAAGAATTACAAAAAAATGAAATATAATAATCAAGTTCTTAGTTGAAGTTCACTTCAACATAAAGGCCACATTTATAGAATTAACCTAGCAATCACTCTGAATAGTTCTAACTAAAAGTTCCTACTCGCGGGAAGAAAGCATAAAGACTTCTATAATCTAATAGAATAATGGAAGTAATGATATGAGAAAAAACAGACATCACAACTCGTCATTATTGACAGTGGCCAGTTCATAATTTCCATATAAAGAGTTTTTGTTCATTTTTATTGTAAAAAAAATGCTGGAATAAATCATTATTATCATTGTATAATACAGTAAATTTTACAATTAACCAAACACACTTAAAAACTGATATAAATAAATAACTACATAAATATATAAATATATACTATATATATATATATATATATATATCCAGATTAATTGTTATTAATTTATTTTAAATTTAATTGTTTATTAATTATTTGGTAATTTCATTGTTATTAATTAATTTTAAATATTAATTAGCTATTATTTGTATATTCATAATAATAAAATATAACATTATTTATAGAGAAATATTGTCAAAATGTCCTTAAAAAATATTAATGCTAAAATAAAATAATTATATATATTTAAATTAATTTCCAGCAGTTTTAAAATTAGATACAATAAGCAGTATTTGTGTAAGAGCAAAGCTCTTTTCTCTCAAAATGAGTGTGAAGTGTAGAGGAAAATAATTCAAAACAACAGTAAATGTGTGGAATATATTATAAAGTAAACACTAGACGAATAAAAGATTTTAAATATTTAGGGATTTAAAGACAAAAACAAAAACTTTGCTAAAATTATAATACAATAAATAAAGAAATTCTACCAGAGTACGCACAAGATAACACTTTCAAATTCAACTATTTTAACTACCTGCAAGTATAATTGACACATATCCGAAACAATATTTACCTTAAACGTTCGGTTGCTATGTTTTCATCGCATTGTGACCTTGATAAGATGGAGAGTTAAGTACTCATGAACAATCCATACGTGGCTAATGAGAAGGCCAATATTTTATGTAATAGATACTCTCCCTCTTGTATCAAAAGTGGCATTAATTTTTGGCTTAGCGCACAAAAATGAAAAGTTTATTTCATAATTACCTTCATCCTAAAGTACAATATATAACAGTAGTTATGTTTTTTTTTTCATCTAATATTTAGTGTTCTAAAAATAAGAGATAAAAACTCTCACTATAATTTCATAAGTTTGGAAAAACTGTCAGCTTTTTCCATGACACGTCTCGACTACACTAGAAACATAAATTTTGTTTATTGTTCACAATAATAAACTAACGCAAATCTATATTGGTATTATAAGTACGCAATGATTTTTAGACACATTAAAACTAACCATTTTCAGTTTTATTTACCTTTAATTAAATAAAAATATTTTTTTATAAAATGCTGTGACGTAATAGATTTGTATTTTATTTTGAATAATTGTAAAGTTCCATAAAATACAAATGCCGTCCGATCATAGAAGGAAGCCATTTTTTTGTTCATATTGGTTTTTTTAAAGTGGAAAATTGGTCTAATATACTATGTATAATAAAACTACATAAAATAAACCTCTGCAATACAAAAAATAACTATTGCAAGTAGTTGTTGAAAGAGCAAGAATCGATCAAAATAACCAAACTATTAACACATCAATCTAATTGAACTATAAAAACAATCTGTATTGATTGGTGGTTTTTTTATTATATTTTTTTATTGCTTTTAAAATACAAGAATGGTAAAAAAATATAGTTTGTGGAATTTTAGCGTGTTAATAATATATGTATACTAGCATTTTTATATTATTAAATAAATCCGTATATCATCGGAGGATAATTTATTAAATACTAGGTAACTATCAAAATTATCGTAAAAATTAACAATAAATGTCAATACATTTTCAATGACAAAGTATACTTCATATTGTATTATATAATAACATAAAATAATCGAAAATGAAAGTGTCGGGATAAAACATATCGTGAAAAGTAACAAAACATATTGTGATGCTACTGAACTCTATAACGATCCTTTCCCGTCAAATAAGAATAGATGAAATTCAAAATATATTTTTCATAGACGACGGCTACTAAACAAATCCATAAAGCACAATATTTTGATGGTATACCAGCCAGAACAACATTGTTGTTGTTATAACTTCACAAGAAACGTTTTATGTTACTGCCCGTTGTGTATAACGGACATTTAACCAGCTCTTACAAACCGACATTCCAAAAAAAGTGTATTCTACTGAGTGTACCGTTCTATATATTATTTACAGAATGTATATCAATTTCATTATAGAACACCACTTGGCATTTATTAACGTAACTTACCTTAACTACGAATCAACAAAACTTTATTGTACTGGTTAATGTATGAAATTGTAATTAGATGCAGATTTTAAAAGTTGTTTGACTTAACAAAAAGTACTAACCCAATTAACAATTTTGGTTAAAAAGCTCTTGACCAGAAACGGTGCAAAATTCCCTTATTGAATTTAGAATTTCACTAACTTAAATGTAAGGGCCAACCGTTGGCCTTTGGACCCTAAATAAACTAGGGAGATTTTTCTTTCGAAACTAGATCAATTTAAATATCCATGTCTTCAGGCCCCATTTCTATCAAGTAGCTTACCTCATTAGAGAGGACAACGCAAACAACAGGGGGGTGACACGAGGTTTAAGGACGCTGTTTTGGTATTAAAATATGTATACAAAATTATGTCAATAGCTTCACATTAATTTTATAATTTCTATTGATATGTGTTCTCATTAAAAATATTGCACACACTCCAGCTGAATTAACAAATTTGTAGTAAAATATTGTTCACGGTAAAAAGTAATCAAAACGTTACACATTTAATGATGGGTAATTTACTTAAATGTCTGCTGGCACTTTTTCATGATATATAGGACGATATTAATTGTATATTTACATAACCAATTGGGAAAATGGAGTTTCCATAGTTGTTGTGTAGTTACAAGTTTCTCCTTATATCGTGGAATTTGATGCTAAGAATGTGAATATGAATTATTTTTACAAGTTCTCTTACGCGTATATTTAAATCAAAATAGACGTTTAAAAACATGAGACATTTTAGATAATAGATACTTTGATTTCGATCCACAATGGGGGTACTCTCGAACTGCGCTTGAATAGTTCCTGACACCCAACAGCATTCTCAAAACAGCAACCCTTCGATATAATTCCTCACTTTATCTCTTGGCGAAAGCTTAGATATTCCTGTCCTAATATAGTTTCTATTGTCTTTTACGTTTAATTTTACTATATATTGCTTTGAATCTCTCCAGATGAGCATGGACTCCAGATTCTACGAGTCAGGTCTGTGTCTATGATAAGGGTCAGACGAAAACACTATAGAGGAAGGTGAACTGGAGTCATAACTCAATAAAAAAAAAATATCTCCTTATTGAATCAACACTTCCTAACATTAGCTATTTTTTGATGACACGAATTCAGCATATGTATCATCACATTTTTAATGGGAATAGGACTGTGTCACTGTTCTGGGAACGGATTGTTCTAGGGTACTTTGTTCCAGTTTTTCAAATGTAAATATTATTGAAGGAGTGTTTTATGCTATCACGCTTTTAGGTCTTTATAAAACCGAAACACTGAAATTTACAACTGTAATGGCGGGTCACACTCAACTGGTTAAAGTGAAATTACAGGTTTAAGATAAACAAGGATTTCTTAAAAACTGTATGAAACAAAAATGAACAATTCTTCAATGTGTATCCTTATACTCGTCAAGAAATTCAATACTGACGGTTGCACTCCTTAGATTTGATGTCAGCTTAAGGTTATTGGGTTTTCATGGGGATGGATTAATTATCTTGAGGATTATTGCAATCAACCTAAGTTACTAGAATTGTATACATATCGGGTTACACTAGATACCAGGATATAAGGCAGATTTTCGAATTTTGTAACCAGTACACTGGGTTTAATTTTACTAAACGCGAATTTCAGGTCATGTTTAAAGTTAAAATGCCTTCCTAAAAAATAAATTTTTACAGATTCACTTTGAGTTGTACTAGTTATATAATGCAAGATTAATTTTAAGAATTTTTTTGACAAAAAAGATAATAAAATTTTTTTTTTTCCAATTTGACGAACTCAAATGCTTATTACATACAACTTATCTGATCTGTATGGTGATATTTTTGTATTCACAAACTGGAAGTATATGGAATAAACAAAGTTATAAGATATTTTAGATATCGACTGCAATGTCTATAAAAAGAAAATAATAATTAGGAAGGTGTCGAGAGAGCAACATTATAGATCATAAGTTAAGAACACATTTCATGAAGTTTCTTTCCATTGTACTTTCACGAAATTTGAAACCGGAGGCACAATCCTTTATGGCTCGGAATAACAACATTATGGGCTTGAATATAATTTTATATGGCTGTCATATATGACCAACAATCACTTTTTTTAAATTGACGAAATCCACAGCAAAAATATTAAAGAGAAACATAAATAACCATAGCATTATAAGGCAGTAAGGGGTCAATTTATATTTACTTATAATTTGGTATATTAAATAAAGTAACTTTAAAAAAGTACGAACAAAACTTTTTAATTCATATCTGTAAATCCAAAACTTATTATTTTAGTTTAGGAAAGCGAATACGGTGATTAACAAATACAAGCACAATTACATATATCCAAGTAGATACTAAAACAATCAAAGTTTTTGAAGGCTAAATATTATTTACACTTCAGATAATCCTAGATAACAATTTTGTATCTAATTAAAAGTGTTAAAGTTTGAACCAAAACCACTTTCTCGAAGGTGAATCAGGGTCATTAAATGCAAAACGCTATTTTCTGGAGGAAACGTTAGCACAGAAGAAACACAATCTAAGAGAAATAACAAAAGCTTTCCAGATTGATATGAATAGTTAAGAAGTTTTTCCAAAGTTTCAGAAAACTAACTTTCCCCGCTTTCTCATATAACGTTTCTCTTTTGTTCTTTAACCCTTTAGATTCTAGTTTCCTGTATATATATTTTATCGTTATTAAAAAATTAACATCTATTATAACAGATCTGATGGTTTATTAAAATTAAATCACCCTTCTATATAATTATATTTGATCTTATTGTTAATGTCGATAAGTGTTAGATTAATTATCGAAAGGTAATTTTTATGTGTACTATACGTTATTGCAGTTATTATATGCATATATGTTGAAGACTACTATACTTACATTGGTTTATATTATTTTAAAAATATTATTTGTGGAAATTTCAATTGGTTTACACATTTTTATTTTGTTAGGCTCCTTTTCAATTGGCCAAAGTGAGTTTTATTCAGAGGACATCAAAAAAGAAAATTAAAAATAATATTATATTTGTTTATTTTTAATAACATAATATGATTGGTAATATTTAATCTGTCTTTAGTGGCTGTGAGTGATGTATATACTTTTATTTAGTTTTTAGAAGAAAAATAGTCCAAAAGCAATCACACAAAATAAAATATTTACACACAATATTGGAATCTGACCGCTGCATCAAGACTTGACCTCCATGGGAATCTGGAGTCATGTTCGTCTAAAAAGAACCAAAAAAATGTCACGAGGGTGTGACGAAGAAGCTCAAAATAGCACTTTTTTACTTCTTTTTGATATCAGAGGAACACCTATACAGTAAAAATTTTTAGTGATAATATAGGTAAAGAGGTACTTTCATTGTACTCAATCAGATGCACTAGCAATGTTTCAGGTTACGAATTCTCGGCACGGACGTTTATTATAATGATATTGCTGTCTGTCAATCTTGGCCTGCATGTAGCCTGTCTTGCTGACTGCTCCCTGAGCCTTTGTCTTGGTGGACTGTCTGCCTGTATAGAAATGAATACCATAATTTTAAAAACATTTATTACAATTTGTATTTTAACATTTTACCAAATCAGAGGTAATGCGAATAATCTTGTTTATTATGATGTTTGGAACCAAACTATTCTGAAATTTAGAGAGTCCTGATTATTACAATGTTAACATGTACGGATTAGCTAAAATTTTGAATCAGGGATTCCTTAAGAGGACATATCTTGGGCTCATAATATTTCTTCCTTTTTTAATATGTGCCCTTAAAACTTCCAGTCAGGGTTTAAATTCTACTTAACCTTTACAAATGCTATATATTACATTGTAGTATTTTAGTACAGAGCGTTATATTTACGGGCTCTCATATCCGGTTCTTTAAAATTTTGATTTTTTTAAGGATTCCGTGAATTGAAATTTTATTTTCAAATAAAATCATATCTTGAGATCAACCAGAGTATAAATATTTATTAATAAATGTTAAATTACAGGATGCGTTTCAAGTCCGAGAAACTCTATTTCCTTTTTAGGTATTAAATATACAAAACACGTATTAATGTTGCTTTAAATCAATTATAAAAGGATTTTGCAATCCAAAAATCTTTGAGGGGGACTAAAACTTTATATCCTTTTTTGTTAATATAAGGAAGTAGCTCAACCAAATTATTAAAAATGGAATATAATGTCTATATACTAAAATGAATTTTCAGTGTAAATTTTAAACATTTTTATTTACTTTAATTATGCAAATAAATGGTGAATTTTTTCCAGAAGGTATCTTCTACTTGCAATCCTAGGTTACAAAAAAAATGTATTACATTACTAAAAATGTTCTAGATACTAACATTTATATAGCGTATTATCATTATATGTTTTATTCGGAACATTCGTATATCTGATAACTCTTTTGTATTTGAATGTTTTTTTGTCAATAATTCAATATTTATACACATAAGTAAACAGTTTTTTTCACCCCAAAAAATTGTAATGGTATTTGTATAACAAAACGTGAGGCAATTAAAATTAATTATATTACATTGTAGGAAAATGGCTCTGTTTTAAGCATAAAACGCTAATTTAAAATTAAGTATTTAATAATGATTTAATATATTTCCTAAAATGTGTAAATTATTCTAACTAATCATAGCTGGGTTTATGATTTTAAAACCATTATTAAAATGTAGACAATTAAGCTTAATTTGGTATGTATATTGGTTTCAATGAATAGGTAATCATCCGTTTTTCAAAATATATTCGCTTGTTTTTTACAATCGGCAAAAATAGAAATTGTACATGAAGCATCAGGAAGGTTGTTCAATAACTATGTAATTACTAATTTTACCTATCAAGACATTAAGTTCTTTTTAAAATCACTTAGAATATAAATCAGTTAACCATACCTTTAGAAAATTATACAGGTAGTACTCCAATAATGGAAATAGTGCCTATAACTTTTTAACTACAGTTTGAGTAGCTAAAATGTATTGCATTTTATCATGATAAGCATTGAAGGAGTAACACAGAATGTTTCACAATTAATTCATAAATCAAAAGGCCAGTTTTTGAATGTGTCCTCATGTAATTTCATTCCATAAATTGATGTTGTTGTTTGGAACCTACCCTTTAACTTTACAGGTACGACCCATGATTTGGTTTTTAACTGCATCGTCAACATTGTATGTTGGGGATCTTAATTTAACTCTTTTAGGGGCAATGGGGCTTGATGTACGTGTATTGGTTCATTTTATGTCCCGCGAAAGTTGCTAAAATCAAAATATTTCTTCTACCTTAGAAATTCGCATATCAAGCTACGCAGAGGTTGCATTCACAATTTCAAATTTAATACCCTATTTTATTTTGATAGTTAGACGCCACGTATTACTATAAGGCGAATATAATTATCTTTTATATTATACAAGACGTTCATGTTGTGTAGCAATTTTTGTTCATCTGCTTACTTGCGAGTTCTAGTATTTGGCGCTTGATGAATTGCTGATTGCCGGTCCCGAAATGTCGTGTGTCTGATGTTGTAATACCTAACGGTTGCAAATGTCCCTATTCAGGTTATCCTTACGAAATAGATGGTTTATTCCTTCCAGTTTAACCTACCACTGGGCACAGCAAAACGGATATATATAACTTAAATAGGTGCAACCTTATGGATGACCAGGAGCGGCACACTACTAACCGGCAAATATCGAGATTCTGGGGTGCAAGGGCAATTTAATAAGGCTAGTCTATTGCGGGAGATAACTGTTGGAGTTGGTGGGGTTCGTTCCTTAAATATCAGAGGTTCTTGCTAGCACAAGCAAGGGTTGCCAACCCCTGCCTGCTTTGACTAGAAAAGGTTGGTTTCAGAGCTGGCCTCCCCTTCTTCCAGGTGAGACATGAGATTAGTATAACTTATTCTCCCTCACTAATCTCAATAGGAGAGGGCTCTTACCCCCTAACCTTATCCATCCTGAATATCCAGTCACTCTGGGAAGCAAGCTCCATGGTCCTTATAGGACTAAGTGGAATTTATAATTTTCTTGTCCAAAAAGAAAAAAAACACACACATTTATATTTATTCTTTTGATTTTTTCTTACATAATTTCTACTTTCATTTATATTTTAATACAAAAGTGTAAATTTAATATACGTAGGCTATGTTTAAAAAAAAGTGTTATTATTGGGAAATTGATTCATCATTCCGTGTGTACAGCAGTTCTGGAAGGTCGCTGTATTGGTCTACTAATGTAACATTTATACTTAAATCTCTGAAACACAAGCGTAGATCTGAAGAAACATGAAGATTGGCAATTACTATGTAGTTAAAATCTTTACTCTACGTCGTATCTCGAGAAGAATTAAATTGTAGCTATAAATTCTGTAAAATTTCTTAGAGAATATTATAATTCTGACAATATTCCTCTTTTGCCTGTCTTTATGTATGTGTGTCCGTTTTCAAAGGATATCCTAGGAACGAATTGAGCTATAGACTTAAAGTTTTGAATTTAATTTAATTGATACATAGATGTCGTCACGTTTTAATGATTTAACTCAGCTTTTACTGTCCAGAGAATATCTTGATTAAGATTAAACTTTCATTTTAAATTATGCATGAAATTAATATATACAAGAATTGGATTTTTAAGATGCATATCTATCCTTTGGAATCTGACTAAGCATTATTATAGCTAATCACTCAGAAGGCTAGCAAACTTTTTCTTATGTATACAATGGAAAAGTAAACTTTTCTCAAGCATACCATTTAGATTTGCAAACCCAGCGAAGGGTGTTAACGAAATGTGGTTTCGGATACTACTACTTTTTACGTAATAAGTTAGTATGAAAATTCATAATTAACATTTACAATACTCTTTCGATCTGTTGGTACGTTAATGGACAACCACTTCTTAAAAAATTGAAGTAAATCTGGCCGAAAATAGTATACGGATATTAGTTATGGATATACTGTATGTAATCTCGGAGATGTACAAGTTGTTTCCGTAAAGTACTAATTTTTTAGAAAATGTTATCACAAAAAAAAAACCCCAAAAGTATTAGCATTAATATTGAATCAACAGAGAATAAAGTAAAATTTACTTTAATTTTGGTACTTATTTCAATTTAAAAAAAAAGTAACCGAAGTTTAGTTACTTCACTTTCTAGACAAAATTTTTATTTTACTTTATACTGATACATGTTTTGTTTTAAAGCAAACTAGTTTTGGATCCGTTGAGAAAGCTGAGTTTTGAAAATGATGCATTGAAATCAACCCTTCCCAACATAGCTGCTTTATATGTTGCTCCACCGTGCTATTGGATCGTTATCGTAGTGCACTCAATTGTGGACCTGATGAGACAATTAGAATACCTCTTCACTAGATTGCACTACTTTTTGTAGTCTGGGTGTCTATGATGTTGAAACGATGCGGGGGTTTTGTTTAAAAACTTTCTTCATTCTTCGTCACCAGACTATTTTTAGACCCCATTCATACGAAACATGACTCCAGATTTTAGTAGTCAAGTCTGTTCTGATGCTGCACGTAAGAGGAAGGTAAACTGGAGCAAAACTCAACATTCGCATTGCGTTTGTACATTTGTTATCCATCTTCGTTTTTTATATTTTAATGCTACTGAAGTTTTTGATGTTGCAGTTAAATTTCTTCTCTGTCTCTCAACCAACCAGAATATCTAGTTATCTCTATAAAATCCTGTAATAAAGAGAAGTAATCATATTTAATACTGATATCAGTTCAAAGAGTCTTCGAATAAAAATTCAGTTAGGTAACAAGTTTGTAGTTAATATAATGACAATACACCAATAGATAAAGTATGGAGTATTATTCCTCTGAGCCTCAGACGACAATCTGAAGGAGACGATGCACTTACAGTAAAATCGTCGCCCGGAGTTCAGAGAGTTATGTAAGGTAGAGATTGATATTGTCATTTATTCTCCGTTCCATTTCATCCGTTACAGCAAAATACGTTATATTAAAAACGCTTTCCTGGAAGATATGAATATAAATATATATATATATATATATATATATATATATATATATATATATATATATATATATATATATATATATATTATATATATATATATATACTGTTGTAGAAATTAGATAAAATCTTATGGACAACGTGACTATCTAAATAACTTCAAAGGTTTGGTTTTAAAATACAATAAACACATTAAAATATATATTTCCTCATATTAACTACTATTGATAGAAACATATATTTAATAATAAAACATATGTTTTTATGTCCAAGAGTAAATAAAGTTAATATCGATAATTTATCCATAAACATATTTATAACTACATGCACATTTATAAGAAATAATAACGTTAGTATATTTATTTTGATTGGTGAAGTAACATTAATTTATTTATGGTTACTCCACCAATCTAAATAACGAAATCTAATTAACCGAAATTTATTTTCTTTTACAGTATTTAGTAACTTTCTTTTCAGAGTGAAATTTTTGTCAAAATTATATTTACACAATCAAAAAAAGTTGTTACGCCTCTATTCCAGTATATAACAAGACTATCATAGGTAGCCCTATGTTTAATTGAAAAGTATTCCTGAGACAGGAGAGGGTTAATTTAAAATATCATCTTCGCAAAAATTTCCAAATAAAAGAATGCTTAAGTTGTTAGTTCTATTTTACGCAAGAAAAGCGTATATAATACTTCTTAAATATCCTGAAAGACTAGTTAAGATTATTATGATATCCTGTGTTTATAACCATCAACCATTATACACAAAATATTTCTATTAAAGGAAAAACATCCCCTCCCACATATGGACCGAAGCGTATAACATTGTCTTGAGGAACTCCCTCCTTATACATTTTTTCAGAGTAAAACTTATCACGTATTCTTCGTGTAGTGCATTCTAAACTAAAAACTTTGTAGCCGGTCGGATAAAGACTATCTGAGTAAGCACTTGTAGGCATCTGAAATTTTGGCATATTGCAGGGATCTATATTCACTCCTCTTTTTTATGTATAATCTTCCAACATTTTAAAAACATAGACTAAAAATATGTTTATAAAGATGATACATATAACACTGGATATAAGCACGAAGCTAGGAGTAACCAACAGAGATGCAGCTAGCACTAACAAACCCTTTCTTAAAGAATAGTTATGACCAATAAAAGTTCAGAACTAGTTTCATTAGTCATTATTCACTAGTTTTTCCTATACGATTTATGTTTTATTTCAGACCTGAAAAAAGTTCCTGCTTAATTTATTTACTATCTACGTTCTAAAGCGGCTGTTTTTAGACGTTGCAGAATTCAATAACTAATCTGTGTGTGCATGACTTAGATCTCAGCGATGGCTTCTATCATATGTTTCGTGATCAAGCGTGATTATTAATTTACTACATCCAATTCCGAGGTTAGGTTGGTAGGTGGACTTGTTGAAAATTGTATGAGCATGTCGGCTGAGAGGTTGGAACAACTTACCAATGAGCTGATTACTACGTAGCATGTAAAATCTTAAAACAACTTTATTTTAAGTTATAATAAAATATTACTTTGTTATCATGGTTTTGGTCCATCAAGATATATTTACCTTTACTCGCCCCCTCCCACCACCCGAACCAGAAAATATGAAGAATCATTGATGCTGCAGTACGATTTGATTACATATTCTTAATTTATTTACATCAATCCTTATTCATATGTTATACAATAACAACACATTTATACGTTTTGTAATTTACAGGCCCTACAAAATTTGAATACGTAAATCATAAGGAGGTAAACACTTTATTTCATTTCATCTCGTATATGTGATAATAATTTGTGTAGAAATTCTGCGAATAAATACTGTGGTTTTACTTAGTTTTTTCCAATTTTTTTAAAATATAGAAACAGAATTTATAATGATAAACATAGCCTAAGTAAAGTCATTTGTTCTTTGCTAAATAGACATAAAAAAGAATTGATGAATGTTTGTACTTGAAAGTATTTGAATTCCATTCGTTGGTGAATGGAGATTCGGGAGTGAATAATCTATATTTTACTGCAGTTAGTTATAGCACTTGAAATTATAGATCATTTACTACAGATTATTCATATTAGCAAATAGTAAATAAATTTATGTGGATATATCTTCAGTCTTACTAATATCACTGTGACAGATACGTAGCGGGAGCTGCCACGTTAACTGCGTAAAGCATGCTCACAACTTTAAGATGAATCGTTATTACGGCCTGTAATCCGTAATGAGCCAAGTTTGGCTCGCTGCAGGGGCCTGTTCGCACATAATGTGTTGTGTCCTACCAAGTTTGGCTGTTAGCGCAGTTAAGTTGGCACATAAAGTAACACTGCTATGTCCTGTATCTTGCCGCTGTCCTGTATCCTGACTACAGAGTAGTCTGCAGGACTTTCTTGCCTTAGTTAGTCATCAGAGGCTGCGCTTACAACCTAGGAGGTTATAATGGCTACCAGAAAATGTTCGTGTATGATTATGTCGGTATTTAAACTATATCAAAAGAATCAAAATTGCTTTAATCTGTTTAATTATGTTTCATCCTTACTCGAAGAGATTCATAATTTTATGTGAGAAATTTACAAGACAAAAACAAACCCCGTAACGCATAAAAATTCCATCTAGCTTTCCTTTGTGTGTGTTAGATTT
The DNA here is from genome assembly GCF_021130785.1 of Homalodisca vitripennis. NCBI lineage: Eukaryota > Metazoa > Arthropoda > Insecta > Hemiptera > Cicadellidae > Homalodisca > Homalodisca vitripennis. The sequence goes on along the minus strand of NW_025780647.1, from coordinate 10,293 downwards.
CCTTCTTTACAAACTATTAAGGCTCATAATCGGATTAAGTAATAAACGTTACTAACTTACTATTATGTTTATCGCGGTTTTTAGGCGTAAAAATAAATATTTGTTATGTAAATCAAGTCAGGAATCAAACCGTTAATGAATAGTTTAAAGTTAAGAGCAAAACAATCATTTTAGATGAGGAATATATATACTGTATATACACAATATGGAAAAGTTTTTGATACCGAAAATTTCTGGAGCAATTGTTCCATACGGAGTAGCTTAAATTTACATTATACACGTATTTTATGAAAGTAATTTTTTTATCCTGATAAATAATTTACTCCTGTTATGTATTTCGTATTGTGATATTTTCAAATTCTTTGAAGGGTGTATAGTCAATAATCTTGAACCACTCAGATATCAGTCATACGGCTTGACTGTTAATCACCGGACTGATGCGCTTGACTGATAGGGAAGGGAGGACAAGAACAGACTGAGTATAAAGTATGGAAGCATAGTGAGTGACTGTCATGCTAGTAGAAGGTCAGGTGAAATAAACGACTGTTCATTCTTCAGAAAGTTCCATATATTCATTGTATCAACCAAATTAGTTTATATGAAATAAATTTTAAAATAAGAAGGAGCCATAGGGGCTATTATTTTGAGAATTTCTGTGCTTGTAAGGTTCAGCTATAGCTTCTCTTGGTTACAAGATAAACACCTAAACTAACTACTTCCACATTATTATCTTTCAGCTGCTCTCGTGCTGTACTCTCTCTGTCCCTCTAAGGTCCAGCTATGCATGAGAGATCACTTCTGGCTCGTTTATACCTTCCAGTTGAACCCACACTGGGTACAGCAACAACCGATGTGTCACTTATATCTGGGCAACTTTATGAATGTCCAGGAGCGGCACATCACTAATGTCGAGATTCTAAAGCACAAGTGTAATTCCATACATTTATTCTACTGAGGGAGATGACTGTTGCAGTTGGTGGGATATGTTCCCTAAGCGTCAAAGGTTTCGTAAGCTAGTCTATATATATATATATATATATATATATATATATATAATATATATATATATATATATATATAATATATATATATATAAGTAGATATGAATATGCCGATTCTAGACCACTTTTGGGACAGCCCAAAAATCAATACAAATACTGTTCAATACACCATAAATATGTAAAAACAATTCACAATACAATTTACTTAAATAAACTATGGTAAACTGTATTCAAGCAATTTTTCATGACTAGTATGACAACATAAATTGTGGAAATTTATAATACTCGAATGTTGAATTTAGAATATGTTGGCATTACCGTTGAGCGAGAAATGTTGGTAGCACTGCGCGGGCACACAGGAGAACTTAGTTAAAAGATTTTTCTATAATAAATAGAACAATCTGAAAACATTTGACCAGAAATTGTGCTGATTTGTGTCAAGTTGTCACAAAAATCACCACTTCTCAAAATTTTAGTTTACAAATTTTTGCTCTTTAAATATGGAGCGGAAAAAGATAGAGTGCCCATACTGCAAAAAAGACATTTTTGAACATCACTATACTCGTCATTACAATTCGAAAAATCATTTGAAGAAACAAAGATAATTTATGAAAAAGAACTAAATTATTTGAGGACTTGGGCTAAAGAGAATCAAATCGATGGTCACGAAAAGATGTACAATATAGAAAAATTGCGTGAAATTAAAGAAAAGCTTTAAGGAAGATAAAAAAGATCTCAATCTATTTAATGATGAAAAAATTCAATCAATCGCTGAAAAATTGTCCATAGAAACAAACGATAAAACTAAGTCTGAAATGATCGAAGAAATTGATAAAACTCTTAACGAAAAACCTGAAAATATCATAGATGTAGAAGTTTTTATCCTCAATACACGGTCTTTTCAAGCAATACATTTTAACAAACTTGAACGACAATTCCATGTCAATTTACAAATATCTATCAATTATGAGGCCAGAAATTAAAAGTTTAATAGAAAAATTTCAAGAGAATGTTAAAAATATGAAGGGTTATCTCTCGTTGGAATGTGAATATGAAAGAACTTTAGTGAACGGTGAAACACAAACGTGTCCAATGTACTTTACTATAAAAGCAGATGAAATCTTCGATGTAAATGATTTTATCACCAAACAATTTAATAAATTAACACATCGTGAACAAACAAATCATCCAAATAAGGGTTCTGGATGGACATTTAAAAGCTGCAAACAACTAGTTTTGAGCATTAATAAACACGAAATGATGAACGCAGGATCATATATCGATTTACCAAAGAAAATCAAAGATAAAAAAGCTTGTATAAATATAAAAAATAAAGATGATTTCTGTTTTATTTATTCTATCCGATGTGCTATTGAAAAACCAGAAACTCATGTAGACAGAGCAAAACAATATGAAAAATTTGTAAATGACGAGATATTTTCAGGTTTCGAGTATCCAATGTCCTTAAAAGATATACAATCATTTGAAAAACGAAGTTACAATTCCAAGTATAAGTATCCTAAAATGTCTATCAATGTCTACAGTTTTGATGAAAATATTAAGGTTGTTCCGTTACAAATTTCTGAAAAATATGATGCCGAGTTAGAAATCGATTTATTGTATGTTAAACAAGAAGACAAATCTCATTATGTTTTGATCACGGATTTAAGTAGGTTAGTGAGTTCTCAAACATCCAAACATGGACATAAAAATTTTCTATGTAGAAGATGTTTTAAGCCATTTCTACAAATCTGGAGATTTAGCAGATCATTTAGAAATTTGCAAGCAACATGAAGTATGCAAAACCTATTATGCCATTTCCAGGTCAAACAACTAAATTTACTAATTATCAAAAGAAGTTTAAGCCATCCGTACGTTATTTATATGGATTTTGAGAGCATATTAGAAAAAATTCGACATGCAAGAACAATCCACAAAGATCGACTACAACCAAGATTCAGAAGCACATTCCTTATGGTTTTACTCTATATTTAGTGTCGAATGTGACCAATCGCATGTACAAACCGATATGTTATCGTGCCAAAAATGAAGAAGATTTGAAAAACGTCCCGACAAAATTGTTTGAAGAACTCAATAAATTATCGAAATACATAGCAAAAAAATATAATTCTAAGAACATGAAACCTATGAAATTGACAGAAGAAGAAGAAATTTCGTATCAAAATTCAAACGTTTGTCATATCTGTGAATGGTTCTGCTTATGATGTTGGGTCAATTCAGTATGGTTTTACTCCTGATAGTTTGGAAAGATAAGAGTTATAATAAAGTGAGAGATCATTGTCATTTAACCGGCAAGTTTCGAGGCGCAGCTCATGCATGTTGCAATCTAAATTTGAAATTTCCTCAGAATATTCCCGTTTTCTGCCACAATATGTCAAATTACGATACTCATTTGTACATAAAAGAATTGGCTAACACAATATGGAAATGTTGATTTGATTGCAAACACCGATGAAAAATATATAAATTATTCTGTAAATTCTGGATATGGCTATGAATTCGAAGGTGATAAGCCAAGAAAATTCATCAAGTTTTCGTTTGTAGACACGTTCAGATTCATGGCCTCGTCTATAGAAAAGTTAGCTAAAAATCTAAAGAGAGAAGACTTCAAAACATACAAATCATTTTATACAAGATGGACTGAATGAAATTATAGAAAGACAGCCAAATGACGAAGAAGAAATCTTTAAAATTCTATCTGGAAAAGGAATATTTCCCTATGAATTTATCGACAGTATTGAAAAACTTGATTACACAGAAGAATTAGAGAATTCATGATTTTCTATTCACTTTTGACAGATGAGAGCATATCTGAGAAAGATTTTCAACACTACTTAAATGTTTGGAACAAATTAAAAGAGAAAAATCTAGGAAATTACTCTGATCTCTATAACATTCAAGATGTTCTATTGCTCGCTGATATCTTTGAAAATTTTAGGAATATTTGTTTGAATTGCTATAAGCTTGATCCAGCACACTATCTAACAGCTCCCAGTCTTGCATGGATGCTATGTTAAAATTAACGAAGATATAATTACAATTAATTAGTGATTATAATATGTATTTGATGATCGAAAAAAGGTATTCGCGGAGGCATTTCTCAGTGTATTTAAACGATTATGTGAAAGCAAAATAACAAATATTTAAAAGATTTTGATAAGACAAAGCCCGAAAAACTATTTACTCTATCTCGATGCAAACAACCTTTATGGGTATGGTCTTATGCAAAAACTGCCGTTTAGTGATATCAAGTGGATGGATCCTAAAAACGTATACAAAAGAAGAGTGGCAAGAAACAATTTTAGAACTCACTGGCGACGAAGATTATGGCTATATTCTCGAAGTCCGATCTTGGATATCCAACAAATTTACACGAACATCACAAGGATTTACCTCTTGCTCCCGAACATTATAAAAAACAAACTTTGCACAACTCTACTGGATAAAACTGAATACGTTGTTCATTCGAGAAATTTGAAGTTCTATTTGGAACAAGGTATGATTTTGAAACATGTGAATAGAGTTATTGCATTTCGATCAGAAAGCCTTTTATGAAAGAGTACATTGATTTTAATACTAATATGAGGGACCAAAGCTACAAGTGACTTTGAGAAGGATTTTTATAAGCTGATGAAACAACTCAGTTTTTGGAAAATCTATGGAAAATGTGCGAAATAGATGCGATATTAGACTAGGAAATGAAGAATTTTCAATGAAACATGCCAAGAAGACAAATTTCAAATGCTTCACTATCTTTGACGACAACTGTATAGCGAGTCACATGTACAAAACAAAAGGTTAAATTTAACAAACCGATTTACATAGGATTTTCAGTTCTCGACCTCTTCAAAATATGCTAATGTACGAGTTTTATTACAACAAATTAAAGAAGTTTGATCCAGATTTGAATCTGTGTTACATGGATACAGACAGTTATTTTCTAGAATTGAAACGAGATCCTTTTAAAATTATTAAAGAAAATATAGATGACTTTGATACAAGTGATTATCCAAAAGATCATGAATGTTTCACTACTAAAAATAAGAAGGTAATAGGGAAATTCAAAGATGAGTTAAATAGCGAAGTTTTAGAAGAATTTTGTGGTTTAAGGTCTAAGATGTACTCGTACAAATATCTAGATAAAAACCCAGTTAGGTGTAAAGGAATTAAGAGAAGCGTTGTAAATAAAACAATAAATATCGAAAACTTGAAGAAATGTTTGTTCGAAGATAAAGAAGAATTTAGGGAGATGACAGTCATCAAAAGTTATAAACAGTGAGTTGTACACTGTTACCAATAAAACAACGCTGGCACTGAACGCTTTAAAGATGAATAAGAGATAATTGTCCCTAGAAAATAAGATCGATACAGTACCGGTATGGATATAGAAACAGATATTATTAGACGAAAATTTAAACAAACTTGGAAACTTTGATTGATATGTAAATGGTAATGATTGATTTAATTCACTGTTCCACTAAGTTGTAAAAAGGAAAACGAAAAATATAGGATTCAAAAAATCGTTCAAACTCCAAAATGCGATTGGTATACGAAAAATTCACGGCTGCAAAATGTTTCAAAATTGTAAGACAAACAAGAGTAAATTTATAAAGGAATCCTTATGAAAAAAACAAGTAAAGAAAGAATTTAAGAGATTAAGGAAGAAATCAGAGATTGAATAAGCTAGAGAAAATTTCGCAATGCACCGGTACGAAAAAGAAGTTTAAAAAGAGATAAAATTATAACATTATGGAATTCGAACGATTTATGGGCAGCAGATTTAGTTATAATGTCTAAGCTATAATCAGATCAAAATGATTGGATTATAAGGTATATGTTAAATGTTATTGATACTTTCTCAACAATATGCTTGGGTCAAGAGCTTATATCAAAAGAATAAAAACGGCAATGGATATTTCAAAAGCTTTCGAAGATATAGTAAAAGATGCCATAAGGTATCAATCAAATTAGGTAAGTAAAGGAGGGTTACTATACTACTTTTCAACTACTTTAAAAAGAAAATCCACATTTTTTGCAAAAAATTATTGAGAAAAACTACTTAAATATAGCACATTTCCCCTTGGTAAAACTTTGTGTGTTTTTTCGTTTAAAAATTTTAGGCAAAAGATTTCAACTACTTCTTACACTTTCTAGACATTTTTAAATAAATTTAGAGCTTTTTAAGTAAATAATTTTTAGAAATAAACAAAAATTTCCCTAATTTAAAAATTTTTTTTTGCTATTTAAATGGGAACGTTGAAAAATTAAAATCTGCCACTACTGTGAAAATATTCTTTTAACAGAATCTCTTAGGAAATAAAATAAAACCAACTAACGAACGGATTTGGGAACTATGGCTTTTCTTTTTAAACGATAAAATTTACAATAACGATAATCTAAATTACAAAATATTGGAGATATAAAACTATACAGAAAAGTGGGCCAAAGAATGAGCAATAATTTAGTAAGAATTACAGAACCTTATTTGCGATAAATATTATGATTGTTTAAAAAAATAAACATGATGTCTACAGGATTTAGAAGTGTAAATTGGTTCTAAAGAAAAGACGCTTGTGGATCATTTTAATAGTTACTTAAGAAGCAAATTATTCTAGATTTTCCATCTTAGCATAAAACATGGCTGTAAAAGCGAACGAAATTGCACACAATTTTTTAGATTCTGACATACAAATAACAATAAAAGGAGGTTAAACAAAATTATACATAAAGATTTAAAAACCATAACAAAACTAAATTTAAAAAACCTCAGTCTTGCAATACCTTATAAAATTGAGATTAGCAGATGTAATAATTATTAATCACTCTTTGGATGAAGAATTACCAGAAATACTAGAACAATTAGGCTATAGAAACCACTATTATTTGCTAGACTTAGACATAACACAAGAATTTTGCTTGGTTATACTAGTAATAAACAAGGAAATGAGCCGATTCATTTAATAGAAATACTATAATTTTTTGTAAAACAAGGGTAGAAATTAAAAATTAAAGCTCTTAAAATTATTGTAGGATAACGACAAAAACTTGTTGTGAAAAAGATTGTTTAACTTGCGGTTTAAGTTCTATATTTCTAGGGGTAAAAAATATATAATTAAATTTATCTGCCAAATAACGAGTCCAGGAGAATTAATAAACAATTAGGTAACCATTATAGTATAAATTTTGCAAAATATCTGTCCCGACTAAAAGATTAAAAGAAACATTCCTTCTTGTGAGTTAGCAAAAAAATAATGGAAATTACGAGATTAGAAAGCAACTATTTACCAATTATGGGTAAACGAAAATGTCCCAAACCTGATGAAAGAATTTGATCCGCTAGATGATTGTATAAGCTTATTAAAACAAAGTAGAAGATATTTTAAGAATGCTCCATTTTATTCTGTATCTTTATAATCGAAAATTGTGGACAACAATTAACGAAGAGCATTAAAAAACAGGTTGCTGTATAGTTTTTTAACGATATTTTACGCAATATGTTTATTGGGGGAAATAAAAATTAACGAAAAAATTAACAGGATTTTACAGATCAAATTACCAAACAGATAAAAGAAGAAGAGAACGCAAGGTTAGATTACATACGTAATATCTGCATTATAGCCATTAATCTCTTTTACCAGTTAACTTAATCTATGTAAAAGAAGACAAAGAGTGACAAAAACTATTGGTATAAAGATTAAAACATAAACTGCTATTTAAAAGAAGGCAAAAAACATACTTTTACTAAGTCTATAATATACATTATTTTTCGACGATTCCAAAAGAGATCGATTTAGAAGAATTAGGACTAATATAAACACCAAAAAATGTTGTTCCAACACAGACTGTCGAAAGAGATTTAATATTATCACTAAACCAAATTATTTCCAAATACATTATAAGAAAAATTGCGATCCAATAAATTCTATATTTTTAAAAAGTATTAAAAAAAGAGAACAAGAATTGGAGGGAAATTAAATATGGAAAACTAGGAAAAGAAACTATCTAGAAAACCTTAAAAGGAAGAACATGGAAAATATATAAAGATAGTTTGGAAATAAGATAAACACAATTAGAGAAAGTCGAAAACGAATTAGTTGATCAAATTCTTCGAAACAATGTGGGAAGGGATTTTAAGGTACTAAACGGACAACTATAAAAAATCTCTGGCATTTTGTAGTTAATAGAAAGACTAGATTTAGCTATGTTGGAGTTTTAGCCAGAAAAAAGGATCGGTACAAAAGCTGTATATTTTAGTTTAAAGGACTTTTTAAAAATAAGTTTAATTCGAATTGTACAACAACAAGGAAAATATAAAGGAAGAAGGAGATTATATTTAATTCCATACAACGATCTAAAAATCTAATTTACTATCCAATCGATAAACCAATTATGGAAATAAAAACAGACGGTTTAACTTCTTTTAATGTGGCAATACTTTTCCTAAAAATTATTAACACTAAACGCTATTAGATCTTTTTACAAATAAGGAAGGATATTATTTACAAAGAAGAAGATAGAAAATCAAGTACAAAATCTAAGAATGAATAAAAATCTTGGAACCATAAAAGTAAAGGATTGTAAAGAAAGATTAGAAAGATATACAAGAAGGATTAGAGTTAAAAATAACTGCTTTTATCTTACAATATTTTATAGAAAAACTGAAAGATATATCTTAAAATTCGAAAAATGTAGAAGATTGTTATATTTTCTAATTATTGGTTAGAAATAGAAATAAAAGATAGAAAAATTGATCTAAAATTAACAAGTTTAAAAATAAAGTTAGACAAGATCAAAACAACTCCTAATAAAATAAAAGAAAGATTCGATATATATTGGATAAATGTATTAAAATTAAAAAAAATGTTAAAAATGAATAGAAAGACGTGTTTAGAATTTTAAATGTTGTCATAAATCCACTACCATACTTAGATACTTCTAAATCAGTATTTTATAGAGTCTTTTCCTCCAGAAATATTTATGTAAATCGTTAGCAATCTACATCAATTGTGCTGTTAACAAAACAACTTTTTTAATAATCACTAATATATTATCTTCGTCTTCTGTATCTAGAGTAGAAAGAATCTGATTCTGTATTGTTTTAAAATATTTACAGACTTTTTACTATATTTTTAAAACTGTATTTCTACGAGTTCCTGGCTTATATTTTTCATCTAGAGGATTGTATAAACTTGCTCTTAAATTCTTAAAATCTGTCTCGGCATTTTGTATTAATTCTAAAATTTTATTATTTCTTTCTTCTTCGATTTTATCTTTTTCGCTTTGTAATAATGTTAGTGCTCTATCCATTTATTAAGAAAAAAATTTGGAACGTGGAACGCGGAACGTGGAACGTGAAAAGTAGAACGTGAACGTAGAACGTGAACGTGGAACGTAGAACGTGGAACGTGAACGTAGAACGTGAACGTAGAACGTGAACGTGGAACGTAGAACGTAACATGAACGTAAATTTTGTGTTTTACGTTTAATTTAACGTGATTTTACATGTAAAGGTTTAGGTTCCACGTTCCGCGTTCCACGTTCCGCGTTCCACGTTCTACGTTCCACGTTCCAGGTTCTACGTTCCACGTTCACGTTCTACGTTCACGTTCTACGTTCACGTTCCACGTTCCGCGTTCCACGTTCCAAATTTTTTTCTTAATAAATGGATAGAGCACTAACATTATTACAAAGCGAAAAAGATAAAATCGAAGAAGAAAGAAATAATAAAATTTTAGAATTAATACAAAATGCCGAGACAGATTTTAAGAATTTAAGAGCAAGTTTATACAATCTTCTAGATGAAAAATATAAGCCAGAACTCGTAGAAATACAGTTTAAAAATAGTAAAAGCTCTGTAAATATTTTAAACAATACAGAATCAGATTCTTTTACACTAGATACAGAAGACGAAGATAAAATATTAGAGATTATTAAAAAAGTTGTTAACAGCACAATTGATGTAGATTCTAACGATTTACAAAATATTTCTGGAGGAAGACTCTATAAATACAGATTTAGAAGTTCTAAGTATGGTAGTGGATTAAGACAACATTTAAAATTCTAAACACGTCTTTCTATTCTTTTTAACATTTTTTTTTAATTTTAATACATTTATCCAATAAATACGAATCTTTCTTTATTTTTATTGGGAGTTGTTTTGATCTTGTCTAACTTTATTTTTAACTTGTAATTTAGATCAATTTTTCTATCTTTTATTCTTTTTCTAACCAATAATTAGAAATATAACAATCTTCTACATTTTCGTGAGAGC
>NW_025780646.1:0-80220 GCF_021130785.1 Homalodisca vitripennis | reverse complement strand
AAAAAAATTTTGTATATGTTAATTAACTGATATATACCGCAATTGAATACATATTTGACATGTACTCAACTTTATTTTCTTCAACAACCAGAGTTCGAGATCGATATATATTGAAAAATGTTTATGAAATTTAATAGTACCTTATTAGTGTAAGAGTAAATACGAATTATCGTACATGTTTAACAACTTACAATAGTATAAAACCAAATTTTCATCTCATTCTATACAACTCCGTATATAATGCAGTATTCTATATACACTTTTGAATGTTAGGATTAGTGAATAATGTAACTATAATAACGGAGGCATAATGTTCTTTTAGAAATCAAGCAGGATTGTTAAGCTTTATTATATTTCAGAGCTTATATATACTACTAAAAGTACAAATTATATATTAAAGAACTGTCATGGCACGTATCTCACCCTTCTGCTTCCCACACAAGTCCCTTCATCCGCAACACATCATTCCTTTTGGATCTTTCGAGCATTATAATTGCAATAGATTCCAGAAAACACTCCTAGGGATTCCTAAGAAGCTATATATCCATTTTGTAAAATCTCATAGAACTATTTATCACGCAAAAACACACACACACACACAACACACACACACACACACACACACAGGTATTTATATATAAGTATTTATTAAATACTTCACCGTTTCTAATTAAACCGTTTTCAATTAATACTATATAAGTATATATACATATAATTTGTTCACATAAAATTGATTTTATAACAGTGTTTAAATAATACTGTATATAAATATGCATTAGATGATTTTAAATTCATTACTGGTTGCTAATCTGGAGTTACATTTTGATATTTAATTTTTATTTACTATCTGCATTACACTACTGATCAAACACTATATTACTTAATATTTGATCAATTGAAATGTAAACAGATGTGTAAGCCAATTTTGTCGACATAAAACTAAAGGTGTGAACAGCTGTTTAGTGCCAGCTTATTTTCGATTATGAATCGTAAAACCTAATTTTTTTCTGAGTTTCAAAATATTCCAGCTAACTTTTCTTATATTTTGTTTTCATAAAAACCTTCCTCGATTTCAACGGACATTTTAACAAAAAGAATTAACCGAATTCGATCTAGCCGTTCTTGAGATTAGCGCTTACCAACACATTTAACGATTAATTTTATTTATAACATAAGCTATACAAATATATAATTTTTTTTTTTTATTGCTTTTAAATTCAATTTTATAAAGGCTTAAACATTATAAAAAGTCTTGCTATAACAAACAGTGATAATATGGATGGATCATTAAGCAATAACAACATTAGTATACCGGAAATATTACACAGACTTAAACTTACGTCCAAATCCCGATAAATTTTAATGAATTTTTGGGTAGATTTTTGAATCTATTACCAACTGTGGCATAAGGGATTTCAAAATAATGTAAAATTTCGAGTATCATATCAAATATTCTTGAGACTTGCCACATAATAACGTTAAACATATTATGTCAAATTAAATTTAAGCGTAATATAACAATGTTGGATGTTTTGGAATATTTATCGTACACACCATCCAAAAGAGAATAAGAATATATGTGTTAATAATGCACATGTCAAAATCCCTGATTTGTTTAAACAATAAATTTATTATGCTATTTTGTACTAAATTGATTATTAATAAAACCAAAATTCGAACTCATATAGAATTAGTTTTCTTCGTAAAAAAAATGCATAATTTTAGATCTATAAGTCATTTTATCTTCCAGTTATCGACCGTACAGACAGACTGCCGAATAGAACCAATAGTAAGTTGGCTTTTCTAACGCTCTGCCAATAATAGCAAACGAAGATATTTAAAAAGAAGTAATCCAAAATCTTAAAATTAAAGTAGTAATGGTTTCCTAATTTATGTATTATGGGGGGGAAAATGCTATAAAAATTGCTGTAAAAATATTTTCCAAAATGCATTTTATTCTCCACCAATGTACACATATAGCCATATTTTAGGATTTACTTCCAACTGCCTAAAAAGACATTTTTACACAACCTTATATAACACAACACCTTAAAACCCATATTTTTATATAAAACATTTAAAAAAAAATTATTTAAAAAATGTACATGTAAATTTAATGTGAATTTATAAAACTAATATAAATTTATTTATATATTCATATCTAAAGAGGATTTTTTAGTAGGCCTCCAAAAAAACAAATATTGGAATAAATATTGAATGTATTAAAATTAACTAATGTTTTATTAGTGTAACCTTTCCTTTTATTTTTTACATCTTGAAACTCAAAATTTGAAGCAGATTGGTTATGTATATACATAGGGCCAGCATTACTAATTTTAACAAACATTAAACACTTATTAAATCATTTAACGCGATGAACATTTTACAGAAACCTAATTGATAGAGTAATTGTTATTTCACAAAAATCATTGAATCAGAGATGTTACTAAACTAGATCCAATTATACCATCTGAATGTAAGCTTAAGAAAAGTATAAGTTTATATTCAGTGCTTCTGTATTACCTCCTAAGCTTCTTTAGTCTAGGTATATGATGGTTCAGTCTGGAACTGATCAGTATCACCAGGTAAGTTGTCACCGCTCCTGCCATCTGTTTAGACAGAGCACGCTATCAGTCTACAGGCTATAACTTGTTTGGTAACCGTCAGATTGTCCTGTTACAAAATTTTTTCTGCAGATAAGAGATTAAATAGAATATACCTCTATAATTGATGGATTGAAAGAGAATCCATTATTGCTACCACATATATTACTACAGAAACGAGAAGTTTTTCTACAAAGAAATCACTAACCGCTGTGTGAGGGTCTCGCTTGTGGATCGGGAAAAATCCAAGAGCAGAGAATCTTGCGTTGTGGTGAGGTAACCGTATAAGAAAAACCTTCCAGCTGGAAAGTATCCACGAAGATTGTAACATATTATTAATTAAAAACAAGTTTACACATTTTCATTACGTTTCTATTAAAAATCCATTAAAAAGCAACTTGGTACTTGAATTTTGTTAAGACTTCTTTCAAAATTCCAATAGATTAATCACTATAAGACCATTATTTTACCGTTATAAATTGGTAGTTTCAGTGGTGGTATAGCTATAAGTAATCATAACTACCTGATTTCTCAGGTTAGGGTCCAAGTCCTTGTTGATGAACTTGCAGATCGTTTGTCCTGTCCTCATCAGCCTATAACAACATCGTATATTTGGAAAAAAAAAATTTTTTAAACTTCTAAACCAATATCATTCTATGAACCAGATCTTTACTAAGGTCATCACCTTTAACAGGGGTGCTATTGGGACTCTTTCCAGGATGTTTTCCAAAAGTCCTTAAGGATCACTCTGATCGGTAATATAACTACTCGAAGGAATTCCATCCTCGCGTAGAGCTTACCTATTCCCCCACTCAGAGGTTCTTGAAGGCCATCAAGGATTTTCAACGAAGGATGAAATATCTCTCGGAATCACTGAAATTATTTTTTGGGAAAAAGAGGAATCCTTATCCCTACAACCTATCATACTCAATGCTCCAAGTGAGAAATCTCTGATAGATGCATTAACGTGAAAATTTACTTGTGCAAACACACTGGATGTCAGAGACACTTGGAAAACTAGTATTTTAAGTTGCGTGGTTCATTCTAATTAGTGGGCATCAATGACATAGAAACCAACATTCAGAGCATTAAAATATTAAGAACGATTAATGCAGGCTAGCAGATCATCCGACACACAAAAATTTCTATAATAACAATTTTTTTATCTAACCTATCGTAAACACATTCAAAGTTATGTTAGATAAAAAGCTATGTAAACATTAGGGTAGGATTTTCTTAAAATAATATTTACCTTGTTGGTGACAACCGTGCTTGAGTTTAATAACAAAACTATGTAGCAGATGTGAAGCAAGATCCAGGCTCCTTCATTAAACCGTAGAAAAAACTTTTACCAGTTTTGAGCAGCAAACAAAAGTGTAGTAAGACGTGGTAGTGATGGTAGAAATGAGGAGAAGGTAAGGGCCATCAGCTGATCGCAGTAGAAGATGTTAGCCTGGTGTACGGTTGTGTCACACACAGCATCCAGTAGGTGTTTTCATCAGATTCCTGAGTTTCTTGATCTTAGAAAGCATCGTGCCTAAAAATACAAATAACATTCTCTGACATACAAAACAATAAATTGCTCTACCGCTTATACCAGAATGGATACCCGCTATGGAACTAGACAGTTATTGAGTGTAGCCGGCTTCTCTGTCCAATATATGTATATATGTATCAGAAGATTTAAAAAGTGTTGCTACCTTAAAGGGAAACAAACTTGCTGTTATTAATATTATTGGATTTATAATTTACAGAGGTTAGTTCTGTTTATTTTTGTTATTATCAGCAGGAAGTAGCGTACGAATAATCTATAGACTTACGTCTTATGTAGGTGCCGTCAGTATTGGCAGGACTAGTCACGGTCCCATCTTGATCTTGGCATTGACCATTTCAAAAGATTTTGCGACACTTTCAGCCACATATGTGAAGTGGACGAGCAGAGCAGCTTGGGAGCAGCTACAACAGTACCATGTTGACGAAAGATATTGCTAATGGAAAATGCTTGTTCATTGTGGTTCATAAGAAAACAATCGGTAAAAATTGGGCACTAACATTATTGCAACAGCGTTAGATTCCCAAAAATTTCAATGTGCGCTTCACCTCTGATATCCTATGCTGGAGATCTTGGGAAACTCGTTCCAGAGTGGACAAATACGTTGACTAGTCTTCGATACTTCCAAGCGGAGCTGAAGAAAATGACAGCCGCTACCACGAGTAGACAGATTACATCCCACTGTTATTACAATGTCAATGGATCTGTCCAGCGAACGCAATGACTGATCATCCAATCTGTCCATAAAATACATATATAGAGTTATGGTGGATAGTAATGATTTGTAGTAATGGACTAAGGTTATGCTTCCACAGGAATCCTGTATTGGAGAATGTGAGCGCTTTCATTCCTCTAGCACAAGAGGTATATTCCACTGGCAGACCTCCAACTATTCTACAAAACCTAAGCAAACTTATCAGGAAATCTTTTCATTTTTTGGTGTAATTATTAGCCCTGGATTTCTTGTAAGAGTTTTGCAAGAACTTCAGTACGTTCTACTAAGTTTCAAACTCGAGTAAGTGATTGGGGCGAGCTGTTTATTGGCTATTATTGCCGGTCAATTGTATTCAACATTAGACCAAACAATAAGTGGCCTGAAGCGCAAAAAAGAAAATGTATATCTTTTAAATGAAAACATGAATAAACCATTCATCGCTCAATAGTTCAGAATTAATAGTAAACATTTGCAGTAGTTTTCGCGAATGCCAACGAAAAGAACTAAGTGTTTACCACTATAGCGTGATGAGTTAAGCTATTACAATGATGTACTAACTCTACACAAATTGTCCTCGTAAACACATTTTGATCTAGTTCTGCTCCTTCATGAATTTATATATATATATATATATGATATATATATATATAGTATATATATATATATAAATATAAATTAGTTTTAAATTTCCTTTAATATTTCGGCTTAGCCGCTTTCAAAAAGGTACAATAAAATGTCTAAAACAAAAATAACACAGCAAAACAAAATTTACACAAGTAAATAAATAAATTTTTTTTATTTATTTAACTTGTGTAAATTTTGTTTGCTGTGTTATTTTTGTTTTATACATTTTATTATACTTTTTTTAAAAAGGTCAAGGCCAAATATTAAAGGAATTTTATACTAAGAAGTCCAATAATTGTTATTATTAGAGCAATTCTGCAATTATACACCCGAAGTGAATATGTCAGTTTCGGCTTTTATGTCAGTTTTTTATTTATTTACTTTTGTAAATTTTGTTGCTGTATTGTTATTTTTGTATTATACCTTATTATAACCTTTTTGAAAACGGCAAAAAGCCGAAATATTAAAGGAACTTTGTATCAAGAAGTCTAATAATTGATAAATTATATAGATATATATATATATATACTAGCAGTTGCCCGCAACCTTCGCACGTAATTTCCTACTGAAATACAGTACTGTTCAAGTATTCTTTTTCTATCACATTCTAAAAAATACTGAGATCATTGATAGCCATTCCCTTCGTGAGTCTCTTGGGCGCATTTTGAAGATGTGTAAACATATTATATTCCTCAAACTTTCGTGGTTTTTGCTAGATGTTGATAAGTGTTATTCAGTACAATTAATTTAAATTGATGGATCTCGATAAACTAATTAGGTCATAAAGAGTCAAAATCAGTCTGCTAATATTAATTTTTTGTCTAAGGTATTTCCAGTATTATTGTAAGATAAAATTTACCAACGAAAACCAATTTCGTTCATAAAGCCTCTTCTTTTGGCCCTTTTCATATACTTTCTACTAAGGTGGATTTTATAACCGATTTGCCTTAGAATTTTTTGTTCCGTAGTAGAATTAACCTGGTTTGCCGATAAAATTAAATATCAATATTTTGAAAGTATAAATGGTTTTTTTTTTTCCACAACCTTAAGAAAATTAACAGTAAATTTCTATATAAAACTACGTATGTGAAAAAGTAATTTCGGAAATTTTCTTGCATCTGCAATTTATGAGTAGACTGCATGATAGCGATATTATTAACCAAACTATTGCGAGATAAAACCAAAAATTTCATGCACAGATTTATTGCAGATGGCTATTTTTATAGATTTAGCAAAATCTGAAAACTGGCTAATTTCCTCTTCTGGATTAGTTTCAAAACAAGCCCAGACCTTGCTAATGCACAACAATCTCACACATACAAAGTGTATAAGGCCACACCCAAAACTAAATTAGACTCAAATATAGATTAGATTGGGTGTGTGTCAACCAAAGACAGTGCCAAACAATGCAAACACTTTGGCACAAAACCGTAACGTAACGATATAACAAGATAGGTCATTTACAAAGTATGTTTGAGGCAATGAATGAGATTAAAGGACCAAGATGGACATGACCTTTATAAACTGATTGCAATAGCGACAAATTTTATTGTATCAATTTATATTGAAGTAATATCATATCAGTAGAACTGGATAAAGTGATAGCTACAAGTACTACATCTTACAAAGAGTATAAGATCCTTAAACTTACAGAATAGCTTTTAAAAAAACAACATCATTTGCAGCGACGCATGATGGAGAGTTACATCATTAGGCATAGTATATAAACCTTTACCGTGGAAAAATACATGTACATAAATATTTTCCATAATGGTCGGTCAAATAGTTCCTGAGTCTATTAACGTCATATATACAAACATCCTCTATTATATATTTAAACAAATTTTCATCTAGTCTTGTAGGTTTTGCAAACACGGCAAGCTCTTAATTTTAAGGACAGATTGAGTAATATTTCATATCCAAAAGACTGGATCCACAGTTTAATTGATTAAGGATAGTTTACCTATAAAAGCTTGTTTTTCTGTATTTACAATTGTCAAAAATTTACTATGTTTGTCTTCATTAACTCACCTACTAAAAACCTTATATATATATATATATACACATATATATTTATTTTAAATAAAGTGCTAAATTATCTTAACAGATGTTTTAAAAAGGCCAATTTATATTCTATGCAATTCATTAATTTTCTTCGTGCGCAGCGAAAAACTGTTGTACATTTTACTGTTAACGCCTTACCACTGAGCAAGCAATGATTAAATTCCATTACATTAAAAGCTATTTTATCTGCGAACTTCTCCAACTCCTATTACTTAGTATATTATTTATGAGCAATAGAATAGTCCGATAAAGCTGTCACTCCAATTACGTTCACTACTCCTAAGAAAGTATAATACAATAAAGGCTTTTAGCGGAATATCCTACAAAAATCTAAGCTGGTATTTCACAAAAAATTACACTTTTTTCCTGATAGTGTTTTCACATTCACAATTTCCTCGGGTTTTTCTCGAATAGTTAGAGGTCTTGGGACTCCTTGAGCCAGGAGGAATCAAAGCGCTCACATTTTCCAAGAACTCCCAGTATAAATACAATACAGAGGTCAAGTGAACAGTAAAGTTAAACTTTCGGAGTGTACGCTGTTGCATTAATATTAGTCTCAGTTTTTTTACAGAATGATCCTAATGAACCACATTGAAAAAACCGTTTTCATTAGCAAGGATCCTTCGTCACCACGACACTGGCTGTAACTGCTTCCAAGCTGCTCGGCTCGTTCGATTTCAGACACGTTGCTCAAATTATCGCAAAGTTCCTTGAAATAGTCAAACTCTAAGATCAGTATAAGGCCGGTGTATAAGCCCTGCCAATGTTAGCGTTACCCATACAAGATGTAAGCAGAAGAATTTATTCACAAACAATTTCTTGCTGAATAACAAACTAGACAGAACTCAATTTAACAAGATTTGTAAACTGTAAATACATAAATACATAAATATAATACACACAAAATTTTAAATCACACCTATTATGTACAATATATTTATAATTTAAGACAACATAACAGTATTTTAAGGTGAAGGAATAGATATTTATCTTATATTAAGACTATATATTAAAATATCAAACGCATTAATTACTTTAGAATTAGGTTTAGGTATGCGTTTCAGTATGTTTCCATTTAGTTGGAAACAATTTTCTTATGGATCCAAATCTTATGTGCTATTTTAATTATCTCATAATAATTGTTAACAATATGTAAACAATGATAGGTCATTCTTGCCCATATAAGAGGTTATAAAAATTTGTCATTATAATATTATTTGGGATACTATATGTATCTCCATAGGTAAAAAACCGTAATATCAAAAGATGGTCAACTGGAACAGAAGAGAAAATTACATGAAAATTAATAATGTCAGGTCTCTTTACAACTACGATAGAAACTGTATTATTTTTTGATCAATTTCTCTAAAAATTTTTCTTTGACGTGAATATTAATACCGCTGGTTTAATAATTTCCAAGAAATGAAAACAGGAAAACTTATGCTTTTTAAGAGTAACTAATTTCTTTATACTCAGACGTTTGGAATTAAATAAATAAATTTATAAATTAAATACAATAAATAGAAAAAATGTTGTGATAGTAACATCAATATATACTGTCAATTTTAGGAGACAAATAGAGATGTAAAGTAGTCCCAAACAATACCCAAGAAAACAAGGAATAGTTACAGTATGTTAAAATTGGTGGCCAGTTTCAGTGAACTGTTTCAACAACAACTTCCAATGAGCTTTAAACTGGCTACAATACTGGTATACTGAGAGTTTAACTAATGACTCTTGGTAGAAGTTTAATAATGTTGTTTAACACAAACTATTGTTTCCGCTGTTATTATCTGGAACCATTTGTTTTCATTTTGTAATTTGGATGCTGTTGGAATTATTGTTAGTTCTTGGAAATTATGAAACTTTTACACTGAATTACACTAACAAACATAATATAATTATTGTAATAGAATTTTTATAATGAATTATCATAATTATTTTTATTGCGTGTAAATAACTGTTTTTGTTACATTTTAATGATAAGAAACTGGGATTCCACACTGTTGTTGATGACAATATTTTATCTTAGCTTTCAGAGAGATATTCCAGGTTAAAGATTCCTTATAGTACTGTAACAAACTCTCACCCAGCTTAACATGCTGAAAGCTTATATTCAGAGGCGTAGCTATGCTAGTGCAGCCGGTGGGGTGCACCGGGAATCTCAAGGTTTGGGCTCCCAGTATCAGGAAAATATAAAAAGTCGGTTTGCAAGCATGCCTGCGTCTCAAGGAAGTTCTTATTTTTTTTCAAACCCACATTTTTATATATACGTATCACTCTAACTCTACGTTTTTTCGTGTGACATTATTATATGAAGAGTAAGAAAAAAGATAAATTTACAAATAAAAACTTTATATAATTTACATTATTTTTAAAGATCATTCTCGAACATAACTTGAAAAAAACATCATACAGTTTTACATAAGAGTAATAGCGAACGTAGCACATACAATGCCTACTAGCAGCAGCAGCAACAAATAGCAATGAGCAGTGCAGTTTCCAGTTTCCCCACTACTCTCCCTACACGTGACCTCTTGTTTCGTTCACCTGGCAAACTTGACTAAGTAAATCATATTAAATAGTTGTAATAAAAAGAAGAGAACATAAGAGTTATGACTTTTAACTAGTAACAGTCAATACAGTACTTATATAAATCAAATTGTAACAATCCAAGTATAAAAAACTACAAGGAACACTGTTTTATTTATATATGGCACAAATGTCTTGATGGCTTTTGAATAATTGATAGAAACCAAAATAGGCACTGTCTTGATATTGGCAGGCCGAATATCGTCTGGAAATATCCGTAAATGAGGGGAAGCAAAGAGAAAACTTTTAAAACAAAATTGAAATACATTGTCAGCTCTTGTAGATCTTATCTTAATTCAATGAATAGCATTAGAAATGTCTCTTCTTTAATATTGACTACAGTAGAATTATTCTCTGCAAGAGACTGATTTACATGTCTTTTAGAATGGTTTAATAAACCCCTTGAAAATAAAATAATGGAAGATCCTCATCACAGTTCCTGAAGTTATAGATAGAAACAGCTTTTTATAACGTACCAATAAAAGAAAACTACATTCACTGCAACATTCCATGAATCTAAAATTGCATTAGAGTGAAAATTTCAAATCATTTCAATAATATTTCATTCAAGAGTTAAGGAGTACTAAGTTTGTCGTAGTAGTCTTAATGGAATGAACGTTTTTACGGTTCAAAAGATTTCAGGGTTGATTGTTAAGGGTTAAAAAGCTGAACTAAAACTGCCACCTGCTCTTGTTTTATATTTTGCTCGTAAAGAAATATTTCTGATCCAAACTATATTTTATACGCTATAGTAACATTCTGACATTTTCCTATCTATTTTTCTGGTACACTCAGCCACTTAAATTTTCGTACGAATAATATATATTATATATTAACTGAATAAATTGCTTGAGTATTAGTGGGTAAGCGTTACAAAACTTATTACTCGTGGGTTTAGAAAAATATTATTGTATGTTAAAATTGAGGTAAGTTTGTATAAACATGAATAATATTAACACATTTTAATTCTTTATAATACAACTGTTTCTCATCCATACTATGTTGAAGTATTTTTTGTGTTCAGTGAAAGTAAAAATAATAATAAAAATAATTACATTGATATATAGCCATTGAATTATTCATCAACTGTCCAATAGAATAAATTTTTACCGCCATAAAGAAATAAAAATTATGAAAAAGGAATTCGGATTTATTTTTTCCTTGGGACGGCTGGTTGCCTAGATTTACAAATTTGCTGATATACTATTACAATATTGTTTTTATATGGTTGTAAATTAAATATTTACCATTAGTTAAGGCAATTTCGTAATATTTTTTTATATATTACATTTTATATGCATGTAATGGTCTCTTATAGTTTTAGGAACGATTTCGAATCAATGATTACTTATAGTGATTGTTTTTGTTAAATAATCTTCGTGCAAAATTGTATACGTAAATGTACATTGTACATATTTTGGACTGAGAAGCCCAATACAGGTCAAAAGGTTTATTTATGCTCTTGTACTCCACTTCAGATAAATGAGTAGAGTTAGAAATCCAAAACTCTCCGCCCTCCCCCTTATTATCCAGTAATACATTGTTGCTAAATCTCTTTACTGTACGTAAAACAGTGTTTTACATATTTTATGGAGAAAAAATACGTAGAGGTACGCACAAAGTTTAGACACTTCAAATTGGCCCAATTTAATATAACAATTAACAATTATTTTAATTCCATAAAAGGAAATATTTTATACTTTGTAAACTAACAAATCAAGTAATGTAACAGAAAATGTTCAGTCTACCGTATTGGTGTATCGATTTAAACCACACCGTTTGTAAACTGTGTTTGCACAGAGGGTCATTGACAGAACGTGAAGTGTCCTCGAGCAGCTCATAGTTTGCTCCTACATGAGTGTTAACTTCGCACCTTTAGATGTTGCAAATATGTTAGCTAAATAAAACACCCCTTGATTTTTTTCAATTTTAAGTATAATGATAATTATTATAACTATGAGTTTTTCGATACCTGTATGTATGTGGGTAATATATGTGTATAACATTGAATCCCAAACATTGAGTCTAAGTTAGAGATAGCGCGGGTTCGAATCCTGTCTATGACCGTTGCACTTTTTATCAGTACCAACGACCTTGTACTGTACCGACTCTCCCTCTTATTCTGCTTGATAAAATCATCGCACAGGCCAGTGGCCCATGAGGACGGGCAGAGTAATGCTTAAAAAGGGGATCGGCTTCTCCTTTTATCTAAAAAAAAAATTTTATATATATATTAGATGTACTATATAGGAGATTACGTTGGCTGCAATTCAAACACACATTAAGTGATATGTAAAGGGTTATTCAGATTTTATTTAGTTGTTTTAAAATTACATTTTAATGCTTTTTTAGAAATACAAATTTTAAATAAATGTCGTTGGTTGTTGTGAAAGCCGTAACCTCAATGGTATAAATGTTATTTCCATGACAATATAAACATAAAATGCTACTAAATACCATTAATTCTTGCTGACCTGTGACAGAGCTATTGAATAAAAAACTTGATATTGATTTTCGTCAAAGAACAAGTAATGATGTAAGTGTGTGTTGTAACATAAAACATGTTTTACTTAACCTTCTATAAAGAGCTCTTTGTACTTATACATCACAATGAATGTTTATGAACTAAAAGCCAATCATTAGGTGGTTACAAAAGGTTACTCATGGAGATTAACGTGTTGTGGTCCTATGCAATAAATAAAATGTTTCAATAAGTTATGGTAACCTATATTTTATAAAATAAAGAACCATTGTACGTTACGTTTTAAAGAAAGTTATATTCATACTTGCGTGCACTTCTAACACAGAAATGTTTACATGAGATATTCCATTTTTTAACAAAAAATATAATATCAGGAGTGGAATTTTAGTATATTTCTTAATACCATATTCTTGTTCCAACTGTTATGGATCTGTTATTACTCTGTGTTGTATAGAATAGAATATACATATTTTTTTATGGTTGATCATTTTTGATCTATGTGTATCAGTTAGAGATAAAATATTAATTACAGGCGATTGCATCTAAGTATACCTTTATATATCATAACTTAAAACGGTTTATTTTCGTTAATTTTAAGAAATAAACAAACGTTTGATTTGATGCACCATGAAATTCATCATAAATTTATTGTTTTTTTTTTTTATTTTAAAAAAATTCCTATAACCATTTAATATAAATATCATGTATTTTTAGTATCACTTCCTTTCTCCATTCCTCATACTGATCATTTACACCCGAGCGGTATAATATATCCTTAAAAACAAGGTCCAACACTGTCTGCAGTTCCAGACATTCAACACCTCACAGGACTTACAGTAAAACTAGTATGTAAAAATAATACATAATATTTAGAATAAAATTTAAAAATCAAAAATTATACATAGAAATCACATTTCTACAATCCATAAAATATCACAGAATTTATTGTCGAAAATATAATGTCATACAACCAGAAATTATATACCACAAATAGTGTATTTTCTCTAGACAGATCATTATTACGTGGAATACTTCTCATAAAAAATTGTGCTTTGAATGTATGGATAATTTCATTTTGTCAGTGAAGGCTTCTTAAGCCCAACTTCATCTGTTAAAACGAGAAATCTTTACTTTACTATACAATTTCAAGTTTATTTCATTATTTAGATGTCCCGTGAGCAGAGAAACAATTTCCAAAAAATTATTTTAAACACAAAGCAGAATAAAGTAAAACTCTTCCAGGCTAAGAAGTGATAGGCTTCATATAGAGATATGTTTTCTGCAACAATAGTTTTAAGCCTTGTAATAATATGCTTATATATATAGACCTAAATATTTATTATTCAAGGTAGTCATTTTGCTGTCCTTTCCTAAACCCGATGAGCAAGACAATAAAGTTTTGTTATTGACCTGAAGTAAAGTTATAGTCTTACACAAACAGGAAGAGCAGCACACTTTGTTAAAGATGACGTAAAGACCAGTAAGCACTTTTGTAACTTTTATCCCCAGCGAGTTCTTCATCTTAGTGAGCACAATTTAACGTTGAAATATCAATTATAGCACAATTTATAGATACTCACTGCCATTTTAATATCAATAAAAAGTTCAAATTTCCCTGTTAAATAGCAGAAATATTATTATTGATTATGATTTATTTTGAAATAAATGGCCTTGGTTTATTACACTTTTTAGCTTTTAGCTATTGGAAAATTCCGTTGTATTGTTATATTTTAAATATATAAAAATATAATATATGTACTCCAGTAATTTTCACGTCTAATAAAATACCTAATTAAATTTTTAATTATTACACTAATTATATTTAGTAATTTTTTTATTAAATTCCATAAGGCTATATGATGCTAATTAATAGGTATCCTATGCCATTCTGATATTTTGTATGAATGTTTTTATATTCCACCTATTTAGTATTATTTTGATTAATTACCTTGCTTTAAATAAATAATAATATATTAACTAACGAGACAAAATTAGGACCAAAATGAATTTTTTATCTTCGACATATATTTTTTGTAGCTGTCCCTGGTCTAAAAAGCACATCGACATTTAAAAAAGTAATAAGATTTTTAGTATTATTGAAAGTGAACTTTAAAACTGAAATTAAATGTAATTTTTGGATAAAATGTTTTAAGCTGTCTATGCTATGTTGCCAAAATAATAACAATATCATTAATAAATCGGAACCAAACTAACAGATTTATAAATGTTGAGAAATTAAAAACAAAAATCCAGAAGTCTCAAAAATAAATTTGCATATGATGGTGCCATACTGGTTCCCATTGCGGTTCCTTTCACTTGCAAGTAATTTTTGTTTTGAAATAAAAAAATAATTCATGGTAAGAATAAAAGATTCTGGGGCAGATAAGAAAGAACTAGAAGGTATTGAATACCTAGGTCTTAAATTTAAAAAACAGTTCTACTACAGTTTTATTCCATCGTCATGAGGAATATTTTTTTGTACAGTGATATCCACGTCCAACTGTCGCAAAAAAATTAGTTTCACCTTCTCTGGGCTGGGGTATTTCAGAAAGTCTGTCAATGAAGTTGTTTGTGTCTTTTATGTGTCTTTTATGTGTGAATCTAAAGATTTGGCCAAAGGTTGCAGATAAGCGTGAGCTTCGTTCACTTTTTCTGTGTGTAAATCGTAGATAGAAACTATGGGTTGAAAAGGAAATATATATATATATATATATATGTGTGTGTGTGTGTGTGTGTGTGTGTGTGTGCGTGTGTTTGTGTGTGTTTATATGTGCTTAGTAAGTTATAATAATTATTGGCTAGGTCTCAAAATCGCTGTAAACATTTACTTTTTGTACAAAATAACAAAATGTACATATATACAACGCTAAATTAATATTCAAAATATAACTAATATTCAATATTTTAAATTGTATATTAGTTCAATTTAAAAAAATTTAAAACTAATATACACAATAATATCTATTTTAAAATATTAATAGACTGCTTTTTCATATGCAAATCGTCAATACAACAAACTAAAGGTCAAAATTAGTATTCTAAATTATATATATAATATAATATATATATATATATATATATTTTTAACGAAGAGTAAATTATGATGTACAATGAGTTGGTGGCCGTGAAATAAAGTCCACCAGACCATTGGAGAAATCATTGGGAGGAGTCTGCGGTCTGTGGGAGGCTTTTGTTCAACTTTATTGTGGTAGCTGGCAGGATGCTCTCTTTTTGACCATTGCCGTTTGTAATCACGTTTTTCTTACCAATTTATTTAAAATCAATAAAATCTATTTCATTACGTTTATATAGAATAGATAAATTTATGGAAGCATCTAAAACATAAACATTATAAGATTGGTATACAAAGAATAATGAGCCGTAAAGAAATGTAAACAATACTAGTTAAATTGCGTTGAGGTTAAGTATACTCATTATATAAGTATATCATTTAACGTATCTAAGTTAAAAAGTGTTGATTTATTGTGAACGTTTGAGTTTAGCTCCAATTCACCTTTCTCTAATGCAACGTCTGCAATCTGAACCTTTCATGTCTCTGCTCCTAGGAAACATGTTCTTCTGAAGAAATCCAGGAAGAACGGTGAATAATAAGCTGAAAATGAGTGCACTACTACGTACAAATGAGGAAGAAGAACCAAACATTCACATTCTGTCAACATTTCCTGCTACGTTATGTGTAGAAAATTCGGTTATTACACGTTCTTGTACATCGTATACACGAAAGCGTATATACGTATGTATGATATACCTCGTATATCATTTTAGTGAAGTCAACTGTGCAAATAATGCGAAATAGAGAGTATATAAACATCTAGATTATACTACATTTTTTACTTTAAGTGTATCCGATATCGAATCAATATAATTTGTTCTATTTCGTTTTCAACGTTTTTTTGGACAAATATGAATCCAGACTTCAGGAGTGAAGTCAGCAGACAGCGTCATATTCCAGATAATTGCGCTAGACTTAATTCGACATCTATAAGAGGGAAATTTTACTATCTTAACAATTTTTAGACTATGAATGAATAGTTTTAGTTAAGATAGAAAAAACTGTACAGTTTTAAGAATGGGGTAATCTAGCTGTAAAATTAATTTCGGGTAAGATAGGAATCAGGGTGAATTTCGACTGATGTGATTTTGGCTATTCTTGGTAAATTTGCAATTAGATGGTAATTGCTTTCCACCAGTTTTTAGAGGAGAGCTTGAGGTAGCTGGTGTCCTCAAGAGGCCTAGCAAGACATGCATAATGTCGTAGACTCTTGACACAACCCATCTGATAGTGTGGGAAGAATAAAGATATAGTCAAACTTGTGAATATTAAAACGGTGTGTAGATAAGAAAAATAAAACGCAAAGCCGTTTTTCATCGAATAAATCCTGTCTTAAGATATAAAACTGTTCATAATGGCAGGAAAGAACA
Organism: Homalodisca vitripennis; assembly: GCF_021130785.1. NCBI lineage: Eukaryota > Metazoa > Arthropoda > Insecta > Hemiptera > Cicadellidae > Homalodisca > Homalodisca vitripennis. Next base: position 63,145 of record NW_025780646.1, on the reverse strand, counting down.
TTAAGAGATGGAGAGAAAAAATAGGAATAACCACGGATTTCAATACATATGAACCATACGTCAATATGAGATGACTTTGATGAGCACTGCCCAGACACAAAGAGCTTGTCGGACCAGTCATAACAGTTGCTTGACCACGCAATAGAAGTAGCATATACAATAGCCATTATCAACACCAGCAGTTTCATTACTACTCGTAATACCACCCTGCGCCTGTCCCAGCTTGATTATGCCTCGATCTACTACTCGGTGGTTTAATTGAGAAGAAAACCATTAATACTATGTATGCTAAAAGTTATAATTGCTATTAGTTCACTTTGAAATATGTCACTAAAATGCTTTTTCCAATATCCCGAAAACAAATAATAAATGTATAGACAAAGATAATGTTTTTGTTAACGTTTGGTGACATTTTATTTCAAAATTACAAGAAGAGGTTAGTTTTAATAGTATAGTTAAATATGAAGGATTCTGTAAGGAATTATCGTTAATGAGAAGCCATGGGAAGGAATAATGAGAAGGGATAGATTGATTTCTTCATAGTTGACCTTTGGCCAGTATTACAACCTGAATCTATAATATTCATAAAAAATGTAATATGAAATTATTATAAATAACTTTGACTTATTATAAGTAACTGAAGCTCCTATTCTTTCACTAATAAATATATAAAACATGTTTTAAAAAAGCCTGCCCGCAGATGTTGTACTCTTGGAATTGCAATAATGTTGTACTTCAGGCATTAAAAATCTTGTGGTTCATTGTTAAAGCTCAACTTAAATAATTCAAGAATAGCGTGTTTAATTAGAGATCACATTTTATGTGACATACGGATACCTTAATACTATATACTTTTGATTTTAGCATTATATTTACGTAACGGCAATGATATAACTTCTTATGTTCATATTTTGTAGAGAAAACTAAGGATTGCCCCTTCACGTTAAATGCAAGGATACACGTGTACAGAACTCACGGAACTTAAGCTTAAGCTAAAGTTTCTTGTAAAATATGAACAATCATGTGTCAAGTCAGTAAAGTTTACGTGGTAAATAAGTTTGGATTTTCTCACATAAAATATATAGTTATTTCACATATACTTTTTGAAGAAATGTTGTTTTAATACTAAATAACAAAATTTTAATTGATATTTATTGTCTAGTCAGAAATAAACACTCGGCGGTTTTTAATATACAGGCAACAGTGTTAAATCACATTTACATAACCCAAGTAATGCGTCACTTATCTGGCTTCGGTAAGCTTCAAAGCTTCATGCTTTATTTATTTTGCTTGTATTAAAGGACACTTTATCTCTTTGTGTCAAGCCTGAAAGAACAAAAGGTAACCTGTAATCATGTCCGGATTCTTGTCAGCTTATATACCGTTTTGTTTGATGGGAAAATGCCTGTTCTTGATGGAATCCTAGTCCTAGTTGAAGGACGTCAGCTATAGGGCTATGCAACATTATATAGATTAATTTTATACTTTGGAGAAACGAAGTTTCTTCCATATTACAAGCCTGTAACTTAAATAGTTTTTCGAGATATCTCACTCGGTGATAAGCTTCGCTAGCGCTTAGCAAAATCCTAATATTGGCTATGCAAAGTATCAGATTGTACATCGCCTACGCAAAAATAAATATTGATACAACATTCAAAAGTATATAGCAAATTTCTTCTTTTGGAACCAAGCGGATACATATAGACATATATACAAAGGAAAATACTTTTGAAATCACAAAAAAGCTTTTTTATTGATATTGTATTTTTAATAGTAAAATTATACTAAGTTATGTACATAAGGTATGTTACAAAGTTAAAAATAAATTCAAGATAGTGTTACGGATCTGCATCAATGAAAGTCTTGGCTAACAACGAATCCACTAAATATCTATTAATCTTACAAATAAATCTAAATAGAATATCTGCTTAAAACTAGGTTGACTTCACTAACTGCTACTAATTTATTCTATCACGAGCCTCTTTTATCTAAATTGATTATTTAATTATACAAGAGTCTATTTAGCAGTGACACAGTCAATAATTATGAACACTATTAGGTCCGTCATTGTCACGAGTATTACCACTATATCTGACATTTCGCAATTTCACTTCTTGCTCAACTCGACTAACTGCTTCGCTCCAGTTCCTAAAAATGCCCCTGGAACTTCCAGAACATTCAAGTGGAGAAGTGCAGAAACCACTGACGAGTGGAGAAGATTTGAGGAATATAATAAATATACCTTTTTTAATAACTTATATTTAAAAGATATTTGAATGTGGAATTTAAGAGTAAAAACTTTACATGATAGTACCAGATACGTTTTATTAGATGCAACAAAATCTAGCAGCCTAACTTAAGAAACATAAAGCTTACTACGACCTTTTTTGGCATAATACGAGCATTCTTCATTATGCTAAATGAAACCATGGAAACAAACGGTAATTTTCGATAACATTAATTTGAACTGAGGTATGTTCCTTTACAAATCCCTCAAAATATTGGGAACTGTTTTTTAAATGTCCAGTTTAAAATAGGCGTCCTCAGAAGTATATATTCGTAAAGTTTATTGTATTTTGATCTCTAATTTTCAAGGTAATATTCGTCATTAGATTTGTTTTCTTAAACTCATTTAAAAATGCTCGCCCAGCAATATCATGGTGTTTTTCTATTTGACACAACAGTTTGCATTTAGAATCAAGTGAAAAATTCATAATGGAAACAATTAATTGAATCAGTTGTCAAATCGTAACCGAGTAATATTTTACTAATATCACTTTAGTGTTACATTATACACCCATCAACCACTCAGATAAGGGCGATAACGTCCGGATCAAAGAAAAACCGACCCAACCCACTGACTGATCCCCTTCCAACAACACAATTAATCTATTATCCTTTTGTATCGATGGTTAACCTGTTTGTTTTTGAGCATTCTACACTCTCCTAACAACAGTAAAATATTATTTATTTTAATATTTTCATTTAGTATAGGATATATTTGTCATTAGATTCAGATAACTCTCCAGGGAAATTATTGGCAATATTCCTTGCACGTCTACGAGTATATCAGTGTTCTGGGGAGTAATATTTTATTTTATATTATGTCGATCTGCATATATTTGTTTATATTTGCCTTTAAAATAATTCTAAGTATTTATACGTTTATTTATTTTAAATACTATTTCCTACATTTGGCTTTATTCATATCTAAAAGCTTACTATTTTAAATTATTTTTATGGCGGTTTACTCGGTTTAAAAAATTTGGACTGGAGATGGCTTGTACACTCCACATTGATGCAGACATTTTACACGAAGATAATTAATTATGTGAGCAGTGTTTCGATGCGTTTTAAACCGGAAGAATTTTACGCGAGCTATGCCAACTGGCCTTAGAAGACTAACAATTAAGATACAGTATGTTTATAAGTTCACATAGGCCCATCATAATCCATTTCACGAACTAATCTACTCTTTAAATTATTTATGAGTTACAAATTCACAGCGGATAAACACTTACGATTATTCCACAACGTTTCAAATATATGTAATAGAACTCATAAACCCCTACCGAAAATTTCCATCTATTTTTTAAAATGTTTCCCTATTGTATCCTCCGATTTTAAACGGCAATCTTCATTAAAAATGATGTATCATTTGTATAGGAATAACCAATTAGTGAAAAAAATGCTGTATGGGAGTAATTTATTAGCTCGAACTTGAACTTTCTACAAATATAATAATACTATGATTTGTGATTCTATGTATAATTACTTTCTGAGAACTACATAAATATGTTCAATAATTAATTTACATATTTGAAATTTCAAGTGGCATATCATTGTAGCAAAGAAAGCGTCTCCAACTTATCGAGATATAAACGTTGGGAAAACATGCACATATTTGTTTGGGTTTGTTTGGTTATATATATATATATATATCCTAACAATATGTTTGAAACAAATTGTTTGAGCTCAGATGCATGCGAAAAACTAAAGTTTATATTTCTCAACACTAAAGCACGAAAGTCATTATATGAATTTTAAAAAGTTAAATCAAACAACAGTTATATTTATGCTTAAATTTAATTTTATTATTATAATATAAGTCATGTTCATGAGTATAAAAATGTAAGTTCATTAAAACAGATAACAGGAAAGTAATGTTATGTTATAAACTTGTCACCACAAGTATAATAAGATTTTGAATTAGATAAAATGTTCTTCTGGTGTTTCCTTTTACTTTCCGCAAATATCGTCTCTGACTCCGGGAATTACTGGCCATAATTATCTAGTTTTTTTTTCGCGTAGATTTTATTATTGTACATGTATGAATAATTTTGAACTTCTTAAACTCAACATAATGTATATATTTCCATTTTATATTTTCTATCTTATTTTCATTTAAAATACATCAACATAGACATTAACTTTCTATAAAAACGATCTCGGTTAAACCAAAAGACTTATATTTTATAAACATATATTCCTTTTAAGTTACAACAAAATCCAATGAAATGTCTATAATATAAAAAAGTTTCAACTTTTTTATGTGACTATTATATATTTATAATAGAAACATAATTTATTGCATAAACAGTTATTTTTAATTTATGAATTTGGATTTTACTATATAAGTTAAATTTAAATTTACTGTTACTTTTTTAAGTGGCATTTTTAAAAGACTGAACCTCGTAGTTGTATCATAGGAATCATAAATGTATGAAACCATACAAAACTTTTTAACTGCATTCCTATTTGTTTAAAACTTGTGTTTTTAAATTGCCGTAAATGCCATTAGAAATAGACTTTTTGCTAAAAGATTGTATTTTTTTATATTTTCTGCCTTATTGTAATTTAAAATACATCAACATAGACATTAGGTTTCTATAAAAACAGTATCTCTGATAAACCGAAAGACTTATATTTCATAGTCATATATTCCTTTAGGTTATAAAAGAATCCCATGAAACGTCTTTAATATAAAACAAAGTTTCATAACTTTTTATCTAACTATTATATATTTAAGATAGAAACATAATTTATTGCATAAACCGTTATTTTTAAATTGTGAATTTGCATTTTACTATATAACTGATATTTAAATTTACTGTCAGTTTATAAAGTGGCATTTTTAAGATACTGAACCACGTAGTGGGATACTAGAAACCATAAATCTAAGAAACAAAACAAACCTTTTGTAACTGCACTCCTATTTCTCTAAAACTTGTGTTTTTTAAATTGCCGTAAATGACATTAGAAATAGACTTTTTTCATTAGAAATAAACCAATGATTACCAATAATACCCACAAATACATGTTTTGTGCAAAACGTTAGTTTTGTAATACTGACAGAATTCCTGTTTATCAAGGCCAGGAAACTAAATTTAGAAGCTTTCCTACCAAATCTGTATCGTCAGTGCCTATGTTCATGTTAACAAGTACTACACAAAGGCCTGTCCTGCACGATAATTAGTAAAAGTAAAGTGCTCTGTAAAATTAACATTATTTTACATGTATTAGTGCGGGTGTCGTAGTTTCAAAGTAGCGCGGGAGTTCAGTTATGTGGACTGGTTTTCCGGTAGAGAGTAACCAGAACTGCGGATGCGTGAATTTTCCCTGTGTCTAGAAATTAAAATCCGACTCGTACTTTGTCAAGACCACTGATAACAGTATTTGAGGAAGGTCACGTTCGCTTTTACTGGGTTTGCGCATGCGCACATCAATCCCAGGTTTGACAACGCCAGGCACCCAGTTTTCCCTGTTGACAGGACTATTCCCGCAGCCAGTCGTACCGCCAGCACCGAATTTCCGATGCCCCTGCTTTTTTTGTATGCAATTTTTACCTTGTTATGTACTGCAGAGCTAGTATACCTGACAATTACAGGCAATTACTGTAGTCTACATTTCTTTCAGATTTACTTGGAACTCATTGTATCTTAGTTCACAAATATAGTACTGTACTGTATTATACAGTGAGTGACTGAAGCAAGACTGATATCACCCTAGAGGAATAAATTTGTTTATTGTGTGTATTTAAAAAATTAATTATAATTTTTTTTTGTTAAATACTCTAAATATGATTTGTGAATCTGAAAACTGTTTTTCAAAACATAGATTTTGAAAAGTGATGTGCAGGGTACTCTTATGAATTTGACATCTGAAATAAATACTTTATCCTCTGCATATACTGATTTTTCATTTGAACATTTACACGCACAAATAGCGGTGCTTGTTGACAAAATGGGCACGTTTGCGTTCTGTGTGCGATGTTCGGCTAACGGAACTGCAGTCTTCCAACTCGGAGATCACACTTTTGTCTTCCAAACTTGATCTTGAAAAGGAGCAGAGACGATAAGCGCTAAGCAACTCTGTCGCCCTTCAGGATGAGGCCGAAACCGAAATACGTAACCTTAACAAACGTGTTTTGAATCTCACCGAGGCTCTTAGAGAAAGCGATTCTCGTGTATCTACCCTGACAACGGAAGTGAATAGATGTGTGATAAACTAAATTCCTCAAGTACAATAGTTAAGAAACTTCGAAGATCTTAAAGACACTCAATTATGTACTATCCAAGGTCTTATTTATAAGTTAGATGTAGCTAATGACCAGTTGGTTAAGCTGATTGATATTATGAACGCTATGGCGTCTCCTATTGATAAATGGGTAGAGGAAGAATCAATTAACGCCTACATTCAATCATGGGCCACTTCCTCTGAAATGTATAGTAACATTCTTATATTTGACACAGCCACTACGCAACTATTGAAAATGGGTACTCCCGAATCTGTAGCTGACACTTTGGTTAATTCTACATTTTTTTCTTGTACCTTTGTATTCTTTTGTGTTATTAATAGTACTGACAAAGACGTAGCAAATGGGGGAACCCATTGGTCTCTAATATTATTTGACAGGGCTAATTCCCAAGCTTACCACTTAGACTCCATCTCTGGCCTGAATCATAGTTCTGCACTTACTCTGGCTAAGAACCTTGGTATTCTTGATAATGATGTGTTGTAGGTTGACTGTACTCAGCAGAACAATGGTTTTGAATGTGGGCTAAATGTGTTAGTCAACATCAAACTCATACTTCACTACTACTGTCTTTCCAATGTCAAAAAACCCTTCTTGGAGTGGTACGACATGTTTAACAATAAGTCTGTTGTAAGTAATCCGAGTAAATTGCAGATATTGCCAGATATGAACGTTTTCTAACTCATCTTGTGGTTTATCAGATATTAGCAAGTCGGCGTCTCCGGGCCCCGTCGGTGTTTCCAGACCTAATGTTATAAAATTAGTTAGGAAACAACAAAGTAATGAATGGCACATTGTGAAACCGAAACGAAAAAGTAAGTCAAAATTCAAAACAAAACAAAGTTTCATCCAGTTACACTATTGAAATTTAAAATAAATACTCTAAACTTGCGTCGTGCAACTCTGAGCATGACCATGACAGTGGGTCTTGAACACCTTGTCTGGGGTGTGGAAGACGAGCCTACAAAGGAATGGTCATTGTTATAATTCTGGAGGGTCCCAGCTTGTAAAAAGCAATGAAGAACGGATGTCTGTCTGTAAGGAGGCAAATACTTCTAAGGGGCAATCTTATCGTAAACGTTTCAGTAAGGATGTTTTGGATCCGGTACTCCCGGACAGTAATGTAAATATGAAAAAAGATGTAAATGTTGTATATAGTAATAGAGGTTCTGTATATGTTGATCGTAGTCCTAATAGTGTAAAAAGTGTTAAAAATCATAAATCTGCCTTAAAGGGTTGCCTTGTAATCGGAGATTCATTACTTAGGCATTCTAGCAAACAATGCGCCCATAGTGGAGCAACTGTTGATATTAATCCTGGTGCAAAAATTTTAAATATCAGGAAAAAACTGAATGATTATATAGAGGTTCAACCACCAGTTATCTATTTACATGTCGGCACAAATGACGTGCCTGTAGGCTATGATGGGGGGCCTGGGTATGACGATGGTTGTGGCAAAAAAGAGGTTTTACACAGAATGGCTGAGCTATTGTATGTACATGTAAGACAGAATTTCCTAATGCTAGGGTAAATTTAAACAGCGTCTTGAGACGTCGTGGTATTAACGACTCAGTTCTAGATTACCTGAATGAACAATTGTATTTAATGTGCAACAACTTTAATGTTGAATTTGTTGACCTGTATAATTGTATACGTAGGTGCCATCTTGCAAAAGATGGAAGACATCTAAATGGGAGTGGTAATTTTAAAGTGGGACGCATTATGCTATCAACGTTACTAAAACCTATTCCACAATCCTCACATTCTGATACAGTGGGGTCCTGCCCCTCAAATGACACCTTGCACCCTGAGGCGCCTGTTTCCTGTCGTGTCCTTCTGTGGGCCCTCCCCTGCGCTTTCCCATGCTCCTTCTCCCATGCGTTCCGAAGCTTCTTCGGGAAACGGGACGCTGGGGGTGCAAATGGCGGCCACCTAAACTTTCTTAGGCTGGTCCATCAGAACGTGCAGGGTGTTGTGCCTAAATTATGTCAGGTGGAGGTTATGGTGGATTTGATTTCGCCCTAGATTTTATGTTTCTCAGAACATTTTCTAAAAGAGTGTGAGATGAATGTTTTGTGTTGTCTGGGTTTGGGGTTGTGTCCGGTTACTGTAGGCCCGCAAAGGGACGAGGCGGAGTGTGCATCCTGGCTCACGAGAGTCTAAAAAAATGTCGTGCTGTTGAGGTTTCGAGATTTTGCATTGAGGGCACATGTGAACTTGCTTGTATTACAATGGAGCTAGGTGGTTCCCAGTGTTTGGATCTTTCTGTTTACAGACCCCCACTTTCTGACCTTGGCAATATTGAACAGTTTTTTAATTCTTTGACTGAATGTCTTGAATATGTCCTGAAACCCAGTTTTAGAGATATTATAGCGGGCGATTTCAATATTGATATGTCAACTGAAAATGTAGCTGCCAAACGACTGTCTCATCTCATGTTTTCATTTGGGCTTAGAGACACTATAGAATCCCATACCAGGGAGTTTAATGGGTCTATGACACGAATTGATAACATCTTTACGAACATCAGTCCATGTGAACTGGACACTCAAGTAGTCATAACGGCAGTCTCTGATCACCATGCTCAGGTTGCAGATTTAAAGGTTGACATGTCTTCCGTGATAAATGTCCCAAGATCTCAACTCAAACGTCAGATCACAAGAAGCATTAAGATTCGTATTGGCTAAGGAAATGTGGGATGATGTTTTTTGTGCGCCGGATGTTAATTCAAAGTTCTCGCTCTTTCTTTCAACTTTGTCCTATTATATGAATCTTATTGCTCCTATAAAGAGAAAAAAATATCGCAAGACCAAATCCATTACTAAGATAGCTCTTAATAAAGATTTACTTGAGCTTCAGGAGAAGGTCCTTGCTATGTATTCCTTGACTAAACATCTTGGTTCTGAACAAACCCTTGCGCAAATCTTACTGAGATCTTAAGAGACAGTTTCGGACCAGCATTCACTCTGCCAAGTCTGGATTGGTTTTCAATCACATTACAAGGGCCCAAAATAAAAACAAGGCCGTTTGGGAAATCATTAGAAACATTCAGCCTAACAAAAAATGTAAGTATTTCACGGATATCTCCATAAAGAATGAAACTGGTTCCTTGATGGTTGATCCTTTGGAAATTTCATGTCGGTTTAATTCCTTTTTCTCTGGAATAGGCGACCGTCTTAGAGGTAGTTCTTTGGAGCCACGCGGCATGAGCCATGTGATGCGGACAGTTGTACCATCGTTATTTCTGAAACCAACAAGTGTCCAGGAAGTGACCTCAGTAATAAGATCCTTAAAGCCCGGTCATTCCGTAGGATCTGATGGTATTTCTTCTAATCTGCTTAAAGACGTTGCTGAGCAGTTAAACCATTACTAAAAAAAGGAAGCCCGCATGACATGGAAAACTACAGGCCAATATCTGTCTTATCAACTTTTTCCAAAGTCTTAGAGAAGTTGTACCTCATTCGTTTACTATCTTTTTTGTCCCAAAACAATATATTTTTTAAAAAACAATTTGGCTTCAGAAAGGGTTTTTCTCAACACTTTATGCCGTGTTTTACTTCATTCATCGTGTTTTCCGTGGCTTTGGATAAGCGTCAGCATACCTTTGGCATTTTCTTGGACCTTCAGAAAGCGTTTCGATGTTGTTAATCATAAGCTCTTATTGTATAAACTTTACAACCATGGAATAAGGGGAAGCTCATTTGACTGGGTCTCTTCATTTTTGTTGGGCCGAAGCCAGGTGGTTGATATTCCATTTGTTAACGATTCTGGTTGCTTGAGTTATCGATTATCCTCTGTAGATGCAGTAAAATCGGGCGTGCCCCAGGGCTCTGTCCTTGGCCCCATCCTATTGCTGTTATTTGTCAATCACATCTCGTCTAGTGTATGTATAGGTCATTTGTGTCTCTTTGCGGACGATACGTCTGTCAATATGTCGCATTGAAGTTAGAGAAAACCTGGAGTGTGATATGTTTGTACAGGGTAGTTGTCTGCTTCAATGGCTGGAGGATAATCATCTTACTGTGAACACAGCAAAACAACTTTTCTTTCTCGATTTTCATATTAGAGCTCCTATGAGCTTTGATAGTGGTTCGTACATTATTATTGGGAATTCTGTTATTGAATAGTCAGATTACAACAAATTTTCTGGGCTTGACTTTGGATTCTGGCCTGAAATTGTCTCTTCATTTTGACAATGAATGTAGCAAATTGGGCAGCGGAATATTTATATTGCGTCGACTGTCCCATTTCGCTAATAGAGATATTCTTTTGGCTGGATATTAAGGGTGTATCCCACACCTTACCTACGGACTGCCTATTTGGGGGTCTGAAAATACCAGGACACAATACATTTTTTCGGCTTCAAAAGAAATCTTTCAGGATTGTGTTGGGGTTAGCTAGAAACCAATCATGTATGGGGTACTTCCGAACCAACAAAGTACTTACATTCCCGTGCCTATACACCCTTGAGACCTTAACCTTCCTAAGGAAAAACATGCACAATTGTACCTCTGATCTATCTAAAATATTACAACTTAAGAAAAACATTCCGTTTGCCAAACTCCAAAGCACCGTACATCATTTTTTGAAAGACAGTTGTATTACTGTTCCGTTAAATTATTTAAACCATCTCCCGTTATAATTGAGATCCGAAGAAGTAGTACCTAAATTCAGATCTAAACTTAAGTGTTTTTTAATTGATAGAGAGTATTACTCTGTTAGAGATTATTTGATGTCCCAGTAATATTAAGTAATTAAGATACATTGTTGTTCTTTTTATTAAATTGACCTTTGTCATGCAATCTATTTTATTGTTGATTGACAAATAAACGCTTTGACTTTGACTTTGACTAGAAACCATGATGTGATCTACTAAAGCATCGTAGTTTCCAAGGAGGCCACCATATGATATATTATTCATAATAATATGGCGTACAAAATCATTATTATTAATTTCAGAATCTATTTATCACTTATAAAACCGTTTTAAGTGTCCTCTTAAACTCTAACAGAGTTCGTATTATCCTTGTTTAACGACCGTATCTTAGTTCTTAATCCAAAAATAAACTAAATAAATATAAATTGCGATATTTTTTTAAGAATATACGACCGTGCAAGTCATACCTATTCACTAGGAGTAACGGAAAACTGGCCTAAATTAGGAACTTTGTGCATAGCAATGTACAGAGGTGGCGTATTCTGGAGGATAAGACGCTCAAGGCCAGTTTAAAAACCATCGGGTTTATGACGGGAAGGTTTGTTTACAGCTTCGCACACGATCATTCCCATAATATATACCTCACTGCTGCCAAATATTGCAAGTACCTCACAAAACATACTACTGGTTACAGTTACTCGATCAGAAGAGATATTGATAAATATAGTCTTGAATAGGTATAAACCGTAAGAATGCAACACATGGTACATAAGGCCTTAATAAACCAATCTGTTTATAAAATTATGCCACATTAACATATGCAACCACGGACATATTGCTAATAGCATTTTAACTAAGCTTACAATGTTTATGTTTCGCTCAAAATTGGCATATCTAGGATTTCTGTCATCTTGACTCTAAATATGTTAAGGATATTGATCAATATGAGTACCAAATATGCAAGAAAATGTTTTATATCAAACGTAAACACAATTGCTCCATTAATATCGAGATCTATATAGAGTTTGCCTTTACTACTAATGTTCCTGGAATGTTTACTGGTGGATGTTGACTCACTCTATTTGCACCAATATCTCCATATGACGATACATGAGTCAAATGATATTTTGTTAAGTTTTGGAAATTCCATATATATTCATATATATATGGCCTTATGTCTTCCATCTATTTTTTATTCATTCCAACTAAATCGTATTTAATTTTAATACGTCCTAAATGATGCCAATATTAATTAATTTTTTTGACGTCAAGTTGAGTTGATACGATCATTAAGATGTCTGCGATCGGAGATATTCGTTTCGATGTTCGAAACGAATTTTATTATTTTTACAAAAGTTAAATGGTCTGAATACGGCAAAAACTGAATCCTGAAGTGGTTACTATACTCAATAGCAATGTAAAATTTAAGTTAAATACTAATTTTCAAATGTGTATTTCGTATACATCACGAAGATATGGTTGGAAGTTTTTATTCAATGGAAATGTTGAGTTTTTCAAATATGACTCTGTCTCACACATACCTCATGAAGTATGGAGTCTATGGCGTCCCAATTCATCAAAACATTTTGTTGATGAAGAAAACTCAAAATGGAATTGGAGAAACTCCGATTTATGTAATAATCTCGACTTCTCAGGCGGTTGTTGGGTTCGGGTCTACAAAATCGTAGTGCACGTAATTGTGCACCTGATGAGACAATGAGAACACCACTTTATCCAGATTAGATTCTGCTTTATCTAGTAGTTTAGGTGTCTCTGATGTTGAACCACCGCGATGATTTCCTTTTGAGTTTCTACCATGTCGTCTATTTAATGAAATTAATCTGAATTTAAAATTTTAAAATTTTACTTAATTTCTCAAATAGGATAATAAATAAATAAGTATATATTACCATGTTTTTATGATAACTAATTAAATGCGATATGTTGACATAAGATAGTTTAATATTTCTTGGAGAAAACAAGCCACGTGAGTAAAATAAATTTGTAGATTATAATTTTGAACCAGGTCGAACAATAAACCACTGCTCTCTCAACAAACATTAAAACATGAATAAACACACAATATTGGTTAGTCAATGTTGTCCAAGCATTTATAACAGGTTCCATTGATTTCCTACCTGTTTCTTCCCAGAATACATAATTCAATTAGACTTAAACTAGTAATGTTCCGCCACATTTGCATATATAAATATCAAGAATTGAAATTTACAAGCATACAAGTTTTAAATATATTTATATGAGTACCCGGTAAAATTATTTTTGTAAGTTTAACTAGAAAATTATATGTATATGTAATTTGAATTGTAAGATTTGTAAGGTTGGTTTTGTTTAGATTAAGGTTGTGAAATATTATAATATATTTATGAGCAAGCGTTGCTGTAAGAGGATTTAAATAATAGCATCTCATTAGAGCATTATAAGAGCATCTCATAACATTGATTAAAGTTTTAATTAACAATGTATAACGTCAACCGACATACCGAGCACAAATTGTAATACATGAATACTTTGAACACATGTTTTAATATTAAATTATTCATTACAATTTATGTTTTATTTAATTCATTATAACATTAACTAGTAATTTTTTTGTTGCAATAAATATGTGTTCATGGACTAACGAGAAAACTTTCATTTAAAATATCTAAAGAATTACATAAATTTACATGATTAAAACAAATCAGTGATTTTTTCGACATTTAAATAAAATATATTAAATAAGAAAATATGAATTTCAATATTAAACTATTCATTTGATTTCTACACATTATAATCCTTTCTTTTCATTATTTAGGTAAAGTTACCTTGGAATTGTAAATGATTAATGAACCCTAATATATATAATACTACGTTCCTAAAATTATTTACAATTTATTGCACTTCACACTTATTACGCCTAAAAGATATTTTCCCGCACACGAACACAAGCACTGGCACTTCCGAACGTCGCTTTTCAAATTCCCGTCCTCGACTTTCCTTCTCTCCCTCGTTGTGGTGGTTTTTGATGTCGTTGCCCCCGCCAGCTCTCCAATGACCACGCCTATGCCAAATCTCTCCTTCATAATTCATAATTGGTGAGTACCAATTTTACATACCAGCATGGCTGTCCCTTACATCGTCGCACGGTTTTTAGAAATTAGTATTTCCGCTGCTTAAACAAGCATTTCCTGATTATTATATGCATATGTTAATTTGAATGTTTGCACGTATACAAGACTATATTACAATAGTAATAAAATACGTCCGAAGGCGTATTATATTTTTTTTCTATTTCCTTATACAGTATTCAAATGCTTTGTCACATTGTTAAGCCAACTAATACAGTTTGTGAAAAGGTAACTTTGACAATACAGCTCCATCTTTCTATAATAAGAGTATTAGACTTAAAAATGTTTCACGAAATGTTCAATTATGGAGCATATTATTCCATGGGACTTAGATAAGCTTTTCCGGACATCAATACATTAATCTTATAGGTACCCGTTATTTCAAAAAGGAAAATTACAAAGTGTGTAAATGAGTAAAAAAGTAACATATAACATAGCATGACATGAATCCTTTTGACGTGTATTCAGCCATAACATTTTACACAACTCATTAGCAAGTATTGTAAAATATGCATTGTTTTTATGTTCGTATAGTAGTTATTTTGTTATTAATATTAATTTAATATTATTATTTTTAGATCTCTTTATTGCTTGTAATCACTTTATTTAATGCTTCTTACTGTTAATACTTATTTTTATTTCTATCTGTTTTAATATATTAATTATTTTTTTCCTTAATCGCTGTTATATTTATTGATTCATATCTATTCCTGCTTGCTTGCACTGTTCATTAGTACCAAATTGTTCATTTGTTATTTATTTATGTTTCATTGTTCATAAATTATTTATCATTGTTATCTATTATAATGGTGAAATGTGGTTTTTTTTCTCTCTCTTTCGTTTGTTGATATTCTAGGTTTTGTTTCTTTCTTCATAGTTGATCATTGTTAGCTCTTTCATATTTTATTGCCTTGTTGTCTGTTAGTCATCATGTTATTTTTTATTGTTTATTATTGTTACCTTTTATTGTTTGCTAATTCATTTGGTCTTTTACATTTTACATGTATTAATTCATCTTAGTCAGGTTGTTTTGTATCTATTATCATATTACTTTGTTAATATTACTGTATTGTGCTGCAGCTTATCTATATTAGCCTTTGTAACTTTTTACTATATTTTGTCAGAATGGGTTGTCCGTAAATAAATAAATATTGTGATTTGACAAAAGGTGCGGTGTACGCCTGCCTTGTTTACTATTAGGTATAAATTAGGCAGGCATAATGTGACCTGTAATATTTAGGTTAAACAGTGTGTTTCTCTGTGGTTCAGTCCTTTGCTAATTTGAGCTATTGATTCAGTATTGTCTATTATGTGCTGCTATTTCTAAATATAACCAGAACACCAGGTATACGTTAATTACGAGAATTTCTAAAATGGTTGTTTTTTTAATAATATTAAGCTAACAACGTACTATGACATATTCGACTGATGTTTGATACTTGTTAATAGACAGCTAAATCAAAGTCCTTTTCCAAAGTGACTATTTTGGGTAATAGTTTCTAAATTAAGAAATTTCAAATTGGTATTTTCTGAATAAAAATGTATGCAAAACGATAGTAGTGCTAATTTACCCTCACTTTGATAGTAAGGATTTTCTGTGCAGGCCTTATCTCTTCAATCACTGACAACAGTAGTAAGCCAGATTCATTACAACGGACAAGATAGTAGGTGTAATATTTCCCTCGTAGATTGCTCCAGCCCATATTTTTTATTGTAGTTTCAAATATTACAAATCACTTACATATTGTGTATATAAAATTACTTCAATATGTTCTCATTAAGAGTTAAAGTTACTTGGTAAATTGTGAATTATATTTATTTATATCAAAAAACGTAATTGATAGTTACCATAAACCTACCATAGATATACAACAAAATTAAATGCAAAAAGGTTTTAAACACTTTTCATTACAATTTAACTCTTTATTATTATTATGGAAGACAGGCAGATACAACTGAACTTTTCAGTCCTTCGAGTGTGAATGCTTCATTAACTCCTAGCTGGCGGAAATAAAAAGGAATGAAATTAATTGAGGCAAAATGCATAAAAATTAGTAACCAGCCAATCAGCCACCATCAGTCGAGATCAGGCCGCTTTGATTACCAATTCTAAAAAAAGAACCAAAAGTATCAAACGGGTCAAATATTTTTAAGAAACCAATGCAGTGTCACAATATGGGTTTAAGCAGGTCATCTAGCATGAACTAATAATAAAAACAGGGCTCATTTCTGAACCTCTTCCTTTTTATTTCCGTCATTTTGTTTTTGTCTATCGTGGTGATTGCCATTGGCTAGTGCCCTCTAGTCAGTCGTAGGTGGTAGGTAGACGAATGCAGACGTATTGTGATCTGTATTCTGTATTATTCAGTTTTAATGATTGGTGTTGTGTATAGTTTTTTTATTAATTGCAGGTTTTAGAGTTAGTGAAGTTGACAAACAACATGGTGGTTGTGAATTCCTGACTGAGGCGTGCCACATCGCTTAGGTATGATTTTTTAATTTTAACATAGTTTGTAATTATGTATTAGGTTAGTTAATTACCTGAAGAACAGATCAGATTGCAGATCTCGAAAAGTAGTGTTACAGATTTTCTTGTTTCACTGAACGATGGCAAATGTCCGGAAAAATCCTGTTTCCTTCTCAATCCTTTAATCATCAAAAATAACCTTCAAACCTAAATTTTAAGCTGATGGTTTTTAGCTTTTAAGTTAGTGATTAATATTTGTAAGAATGAGAAGTTTTACCCGCGAATTACTAATACGTAAGTTTCCTTCAAAATTAATAAGAATAAGATTCAGTAAAGGAGCTATTTTCCATCTAAACCTTAGCGTTAAATAACTAAACTGATGAACGTACGTAAATTTAAATATTTTATTTAGTTTAATGAAACAATTTCGAGTGTTCAAAGCCCATTGTATGTTGTAACTGGCCGCTGTTTACACAAAGAATTGGACGTTGATAGACGAATGCTGTGCATTGAATGTATTACTTTCCATTAATGTATTTAAATAAATACTAGATTTATAGTTTTTATATTATTCATTTGCACGAGAAAAATTAATTAAACATAGAGCGGTATTTATCTTGCATTTCCTTTACGGATCACTTGAAATATCAGTTTATACAAAATTTCGGATATACTTCGGAACGAGTTTATTACATTGACAAACTCTTATTGTTCATTACATCACCAAACTAACGTACGTTAGATATGTGACAAATTGAAATTACCATTACTGAGATAAAATTGTTTCTTATATAATATAAATGATTAATAAGTTGGTTTTAAATGTACAAATTATATCTCCAAACAAGCGGACATGAGTAGTCATTCTTAGAAACAAATCCACACGACTATTGATTTTTTTTATAAACTATCAAAATATATTATAACTAATTATATGCCATAAGTAAAACTTTCAAAGTGATACCCTAATCAGATACTTGTTTAACTTATTCAAAACAAAAAAGGATTGACCAATTTTGGGGCATTGTTAAAATATGTTTTTATCTAACCGTTTCCTTAATTTTTTTTCAACATCGGTATATATAGATACGCGTAAATAACATAGAAATAAGTCTAATAGTATAACGTCTTCAGTTTTTAAGTTAGTTGAAAATAGTTATATATCTGAATATTTTGGAAAATGATATACATTCTCCATGTAGTAATGATTTTTAAATCAAATTTATACTAAATGACACTCCTTATTAAGACAAAATTTTACTGGTTTATCTTAAGCATTTTAGTAGAGGTGTGAATTTTTGAAATCTGAACTACTACGAGTATTAAAGAAGCTCTTAACAACATGAGGTCCATTACTAGCTTCCTTGCCAAGAATATGGCAGAAAGCGGAAGGAAGTTGGAGGCCATTTTATGGCACATTAACCTGCCCCGTCACATAGAAATCAGCTTTCCCTAATTGTTGTTGAGAAAATTTAATGTTTCGCAACGGGTCGCAGACTGCAAAATTCTCATAATAATAATCGAGAGAACATAGTTATTAGTTCTGTATTCCAACAAACAAAGAATCTCAGTATATTATTTTTTATATTGTTAGATGATGTTCTTTAAAGATATAAATAGAAAGAAAATATTGGATCTCATGAATATTAAACTATTTTAGTTAATTAAAACTTGTTTATTCTTAATTGTTCGTGTCTAAAACCTACGCTTCCGAAGCAAGAGGAGAATCCCACTATATGTAGTGATTATTACTCTAAAAAAAAAACGTTGAGGTTGGAAAACAGATCTTATAACTTGCCATAGAACGTTTTCCATAATTAAAAAAACCTTTAAGTTATAGCTATATATGTACTATAATCTTCTTATATAATCTCTTTTAACGTAATAAATAAATTATTTTTTACTTTATGATGTCTTTTCAGTGGCTGTATAATAAAACTTAGTTTAATGATAATAATTTCACAATATTTGGTTATCTTTAAAATTAGTATAAATATAGGCATATATAAAGACCTTTTTAAACTTTTTATTCTACATAAAATGTTCAGCATTAAGTTCATTGCGAACTTTAATAAATAAATAAACAAGTAAATATCCACATATAGACTTAGGAGGTTATTCAAAATGTACAATGATGATGGCTATGTGCCTAAACACATGTATGTGCAGTAAAATATTATCAATAATTATAGAATATTATATATGTATATATATATATATATATATATATATTATATATATATATATATATATAATTGAATAACAAAAAAACACATAATTACATGCAATGTAAGCGACGTAGTGCTAAAATGCATACCAATACTTCTAATAAAAAACTACTAACTAAAAACGTAGAAAACATAAATTAATACTCCAGCATATACAGACTTTCCAGACAAAGTAGTCTTGCAAATGAGCCAAACATTAGGTAGTTAGTCCGATAGTACTTAAGGATAAATTAATATTCCCTCAGATCTTATGTATTGTATTTCAATAGAATAAATATTGAATTTAAAATAAGAACATGAATTGTTACATATTATATACTGTTAAGATATTGGATGTACAATATTATATTTAATCTTTTAAACAACTCCAAATGATATTTACTATTTAACTTCATACGCAACACATTTCAAAGCGTAATAGTACATAATAAATATTGCCATGCCTGTAATTAATATTAGACCATAGTGAGGCTTTTTGTTGAAAGAACTGAAAAAATAAGCGAATTCGTCGTTTTATATTAATGACGAAGTTTTCAGGTTTAGGTAAATAGTCAAATAAAACCATAAAGTAAATAAAACCCACTTACTACCTAACCCGTATGAATATAACAAATTTCAATTAGTCTTTTAATTTCTTTAGGACTTCCTTTGATCTATTTCGAAATTCTGCAAGGTTTGAATATGTATCAGTCTTTAAAATCTTTTAACTTGCATCAAAAGCTATTTTCCCTGAGTATTTTCATCCGTATGTATTCAATTCATATTATTGTAAATATGCACATCAACACTGACTCTATAACGAATCTTCATGGCGTATAAAGGATTGAGTGTGGAGTAATGTTGGATATTGTACTTAAAAAAAATATTTTATATTCAAAAATGTTTAAGTAAATCATTCTTAAAAATATTTGTAGGATGTATAATATATACAAGTAAAAATTTATTTTATGCCATTTTGTATAAATCATAATTATAACCTTATTCTCATATAAACCTGATGTAAAGCGCGCCAATGAATACAGCCGAAATATTATTAAGTACAATCTTATTGTCATTGTGTCCAAACTAAACATCTGAATAGACCATAATGTTTACATCGTAACCAAGGAAACATGATTTGATCAATATAATATGTTAATAATGTTTGAGCTGTTTTGTTGATTTCTTAATATTTATTTAAAAACTGAAGAACGAAAATATAAACAGTCCACTTCAAATTTTTAAAAGAAATTTTTGTTTAGATTTCTAATTTTATGTAATTCATTTAAACATGTATCGTCGCTTTTGGTAGAGTCATGATTTGAGACAACATAACACTTGCTTCAACACTTTCCCTTCCACTATTTATATTTATACATAAGTCAATTTATTATGCCGTAGATTATTTAGTCATTGCATATACTGCTCTACTCACCCATCAAATAATAATAGAACTGTTTTTATTAATACATAATATATTCACATACAAAATTTATGACCGGTAAAACAAATTTATAAAAAAATAGTTCTTGAAAACTGTTTGTATTGTCCATTCCTTCATTTATAATTAAAAATCCTATTTCATATTTGTTTTAATTGCTAGAGAAATTAAGTTTTATTAACTCGTCGCCGTACTTAAACTATTTCCTTTCGGATATAGAATAATTTTGTATATTATCAGTTACAGCTTCATATAAAATAAAAACAAGTTTTATATATTTTCAACCGAAATACTTACTGTATTTAACGTCCATGAAACCGTAAATATATAGTTTCCTCTATACATTTATTTAGTTTTTTTAAAACTTAAGATCGACACGTTTGTCTGTAAACTATAATTTCTTGCCCTCTTCCTCCTGGTGTATAGGTATATTTATTATCTTGAAAAATGTTCATATTTTAGTGTTTAATATTCTTGGTAGCGGCGTGGCAAACATAGTAGTTAACAAACACGACTGCAAAGTGCACATGGTGAGAAACGTGAGTTCCATGTTTACGCCCTATTTGTCCTCACTACAACATGTGTTAATGTAAACGTTGCTGTGTTGTATGGAATATATAATAACCTCCATAGTATATATATATATATATATATATATATATATATATATATATAAACGTGACTTGCAAAGTCAAGTAAGTGCCTTAAGGAAATATTTGTCATGCAATATTTCATTAACAGTATTTAAAACCGAGTATTTAAGTACTTTCTGTAAATTACCTTACTGTGTAAGTCAATATATATATATATATATATATATATATATATATATATATAACTTGTGACATATTAATAGAAGTGTTTGCCTATAAATACCAACTTTCAAAGGAAATTAGTTTCCTTAAAAAAGTAAAATAAACAATGGGTACAAATCCTCAGATGTCCTCCAGTGAATAAGGAAATTCCAAAGTGTTAATGGATGAGATAGCCAAACTGGATATAATTTCTTACAGATATTTCAGTGAAGACACCGTTCATGCCTTAGCTAACGACGTAATAGACATATCATTTGAATGTTTCCCTTATTGCTATACAAATTATTTCTAGACATTTATAACAGACATTAGGACAGCTATAATTAATGCAGTCGTCCTCAAACACCTCACCTAGGATAATCGCTATGCTTAGTAAACTTGTATTTTCATTAATATACCATATTGAATCTTTAGAAATCGTGGAGGAAACATCATTGTTCCGGATATTTTGCCATCGTTTAGTGATACAAAAAATCAGTAAAACTAAGTTTAGAGATCTGTAAATCTGATCTATTCTTCAGATAAATAATTAACCTAACACATCATTGAAAACTAAGTTAAAATAAACAGATCATAGCAGAGCATTGTGACACATCGCACCACGCACGTCAGGAATCACTGCCACCAGGTTGAGTGTCAACTTCCCTAACTCTATAAAACACGCACTTAATAATAAAACTAAACACATCAGTAATTACAAAAGTTAAACTACAGAATGCAGGTCACAATACGTCGACAATCGTTGACCAACCACCTACGACTGAATCCTATTTTAACAACTGTATTACTTCGAAGACAGGTCAGTTATCATAAAACTTTTTCTTCCTAATTGAAGCCGGGACATTGGAATTTATATAACAATTAATTTGGTTTCATGTAACAATTGTATATAAATGGTTTTGTTGTATATATGTATAAATACTATGTGTGTTATTGAATGCATGTAAATGCATTGTGTAATAGTGAATTTTGCTTGCAATAGCGCATTCATCTTTATATGACCGTAGTTATTTATATTTTTATAATGTCGATATGTTTTTTAATGCACTATGTTTACTGCTATGTTTTTAATTTTTGTTTTGTTTTTTTTTATTCGAATTGTATGAAGAGAATACTAATTTTTTATTTTGTTTTTACTGTTAATATTTGATCATTTTTTAATCTGGACATTATATGGGAAAGAGTAGTTAGAATTATCTTTGTATTGGTAATAGTTATTTTATTTTATTTTTAGTTCATTTGTAGATTCAGGCACCTCGGAGAGTGGATAGCATGTAGTTTAATGTAACTGTATTCAAAAAGTACTGTATTAAGTTTATTTTATTTTTTAAACCCGAATCACACTACTGAACATGTGATTAGGCTATTCCTAAGATTTAGTTTTTGTAATTTTTTTGTACTTTTTGAAGGAATAAAATCATTATTCTCTTATTACGTACTCACTTTCTGTTTTTATCGGTGTCGTAGCTTATTAAATGGAAGAGAAAATTAAATTTGAATATGCAATCATAGTGTATTTAATGAAATGGTTAATTTATAGACTAAGTATTTATCAAATTATGGATTTTTATTCGGAAATAATGTGTATAGCCCTAAGAACAACTTTTTCATTACATATACCATATTTATGTTTTGTGGCCCTTATTGATATTAGTAGAATATTTTATGTAGTTTCTTCCAATAAGTACGTTTAAAAGAGTTTTAATAACAACATATGTTACTGGTATAACAAAATCATCCTTAATGTAATCGATTTATATTCATTGTTGGATAAGGTTTGTTAGGTGTGTTCAAAATTTTTTCATTATTTTTACGTTGATGACATCATTACTCTTTCATTAATTAAGTTAGTAAACTAACCCTCAGTAATAACATAACTTAGGCAGACTCAACTACCACACTAAGCTTCTCCAAGGAAATCGGTTTCAAAAGCAGCTTATAGAAACCTATTTAGTTTTTTTGTAAACTTCAGCGAAGGAATTATACTATAGGAAAAAAATTTACGAATCGTTGGATAAACCTAAATGCAATGGAGGCACGTTAGTGAAGTGGCAGGGAATTTTCGGGATATGTGATAAACTAGCCAGTCACGGGCTCGGTACGGCCTGTGCGGTAGACGACGGGGCAAACAGAGTAGATTCTGTGTTTAAACTGACTCGTGTGACCAAGCAGCAGCTGGCGGTTTGCGTGAGCGAGTTGGGGGAAGGCTCTGCTCCTGGGGTGGACGGTATCACACATGATAATATTACAGATAATTTTGAATATATAAAATCACTGTTTTTAATAATTTTAAATAGCAGTTTAACTCAAAGTGTATTTCCAATATCCGTTTTGTAGTGTGGTATCCAGATAATTAGAGAAATTTTTGGGAAGCAATTACTGGATAATGTTTTTTCATATATTATAATATCCCATATTCAATTTTGTTCGGAAACGGAGTTACGGTTAACGATGTTCTTTCTTAGAAATTTGAACTGAATTCACGGTGAAATCAGTAAAAAAAAAAACGTTTTATTTCTTATATTTATGGATATTGCAAATATTTTTTATTGTCTCAACATACAGTTGCTGTATAAAATATTACTATTAAAGGCATGGTTTAGGTTGATTAATTTGTTTAAGAAATTAAATTGGTTTCGCAGCTATTTGTCAAACAGAAGACAACTTGTGTCAATAAACAATAAGGGAATTGACCTGAAAGATGCAAATTATGATAAGATACAGGGATCCACGTTGGGACCTATTTTTAATAACATAACTAAACTCAATTTATACAATGGACAAATGTACTTGTTTGCTGATTATACAGCCTTACTTTTTATGAAAAAGAAGAAAACCTACTCTCACGCAGAACAAGGACTGCACTCTATCAAACAATTGCTCGACCGGAGTGTTTCGACCAGAGTGGATTTTCGGCCAATGTGAATAAGACGAAACATGTGGGTTATCTCAACGCGTCCTGCAGGTGACCCAGTAGCCCTTACATTAAGAATGCATACATTTCAACCGACTTCGGGCTGTCGTGGTAAGGCTATTGAGGTTGCGGAGCAATATAAGCATTTAGGGGACATATTAGACTGCAGACTTACTTGGAAAGGTCACTTGCCATAAATATAAATACAAATATACGAAAATGTATTTTCAAGTTTCTGTCCTCTCATGGGTGAGTTCATTGCACGATTACAGGTTTTATTTTTCAATTATGTTCAATTAGATATTTAATTCGGTATTATTGTATGGAGTGGGGTGTTTAAGTAAACTTTTTATCAATTACTTGTATCTAAAAAATTAATTATAAAAGCAGTATTCTAAAGCCTATGCACTATAACACAGCTGAGCTATTTTATAACCTTAAAATACCAGATATTCGTCAATTATTTGTAAAAACCCTTATCAAATAATATTTCCCACATAACTTAAACTTTCTACAAATACGTGACAGGCATTACTATGTTATATAGATAGATATCCGTACGCACCAGTGATATATGCGTGTGTTTTCTTGGGTGTGTTTGTTTTGTTATGTGTGTATCTAGTGTCTCGAATGCTAATAAAGCCATTAAAAACTTTGTACCTGTACAAACCTAAAAGTTTTAATTTATATGTTTTATAAATGCCCTGTGAATTACAATGTCTTTCTAAAAGTTAATTTTTCATAGTTAGAAACAAAATAATTAGTAGTATTACTCACTCACATAAGCTTTGGTTACAAACATACGATTCATATGAAGACCTTCCTATTGTTACAACAAGAACACTAAATGTCTATGCCTTCTTTTTAAATCTGGTATCGTCAGAATCCTATGGGTTATATTGACCAATACTAGAACTCTCGATATGACCGTCTGTAGGTATATTGGTCTCAAGGTAAACCACCATCAAACATATTAACTAATACTAGAATACCTGATAAGATCTTAATTATCGTGATTGCCTAGTAAACCATCGTCAAACATATTGGCCTATAATAGAACTTCTGGTATTACTTTAAGTATCGTGGTCCTCTAAAGTGAACCACCTTTAAACACATTGGCCAATGACAAAAATCAGTATACGACCTTAATTAGGTATCTTCAATATTTGAAGTCTGTAAAATAAACTTTTTTAGAGATATCGAGGGACAGACAGACAAATCGATAGATTTTTCCGTCCCATTATCAAGTGATATAACCTTTGTTAATTCTCAGCCAATATTATAAAAAGACATACAATTATTTAAAATAAAACATTTTTTGGAAAAAAACTGGTATGTAAACTGAACAAACTATTCTTCTTTACTATACGTAATTATTTTTAAATTCGACAGTAAAAATTCAATGATAATAATACTTTTCTTCATATGTGAGTTATATGGTTTATACTAAAAACCTTAATACCTATATTACCCGCAGAAGCAAGCTAGGAGAGTAAACTAAACAAATGTATTTATTTATTTATTTTCCAACGGTTTCCACCATTTATACATGAGTTTACTTAACTAAGGATAAAACCTAATCAAGATGGCATACAATGACTAATAACCTGTGGTAACAAAAATCCTAGTAATAACATACAAAAGTCAATTCAATAATACATCATAATAACATAAGATAACAATAACATAAAAAACTAGTAATGATAACAGACAACACAAGGAAGACATTATGCAATAATTTATAACAATACACACAGCAATCATAACCAAATAATGCAGGAGCAACTAGCAAAGAGAAACAGAACAATGTAACAATTATGATATAATAATAACTTAACAATGAGATAAATATATAAAAACATGCAACGATATAGATTATATTAGAATATAACAATGAGATAAATATGTAACCGTATAAAAAATGATAAAAGTATATGTTAACATAATAACAAACAGATAAATAATAACAATTTGAAATACTGAAGATGAGGTGTGTAATGTGACTGTGTGTGTGTGTGTGTGTGTGTGTGTGTGTGTGTGTGTGTGTGTGTGTGTGTTCATGCAAAACTACTACCCAATCATGGTTTGCTGCATAACTTCCTTCGCACGGCGTGTACAGTATCGGCGAAGAAGTCAATATGGGTAGCTTTGGCTCCCCAAACGCAGAAGTCTATTAACTCCATGGTGAGCAGCGGTAATTTGTACGTTGATATCCTCTGAAAAAAACAGACCTCGAATCTAGTGCCTCTAGGTATCAGGATATTAATGTCTGACAGAAGTGAGGGACAGTCCAGCAATCCGCTGACAAGTCTGTGCAGGAAGACGAGATCATTACATTTTCTTCTGTCATGAAGGGGTTGAAGTCCAAACATCTCCTCGATCTCCGCTACCGAGGAGTATCCCGGTAGGTGTATCCTAGCCTCACTCTCCGAGAAGTCTAACAAAGCGCATCTGCAGTTTGTCAATAAGTTCGATATGACCTGATTGATATGGTGACCAGATGACTGAAGCAGTACTCTAGCAGAGGACGAACTAAAGACTTGAATAGTATGACAAGGGTGTAGGGACGTCTGAAATCCTTGGTAGCTCTGATCACAAAACCAAGCATTAAGGAAGCCTTGCTGTAAATGTGCATGAGGTGTTCATAAGGGCCAAGAGAATGTGTCAATGATAACTCCAAGGTCCTTAATTTTTTTCCACAGCTTCGAGGGAGGATCCCGTTGATGTTTTTACCCAAAGATCCTTATGGCATTACTTCTGGTGTAAGAGACAATGAAACATTTCGACCACATTTTAGAGCCATTTCATTTGCAACGCACCAGTGGTTTAATTGCATCCAGGGAATTCTGGAGGGTCAAGCTAATCTTGTAAAGAAGTTACCGTGCTGAAAATCTTAATGTCATCTGCAAAATAATAGCAGCTTGGATTAAGATCACACTAGCTATATCATTAATAAATAAGCAGAAGAGCAGTGGGCCCAAGTGTGATCCCTGAGGAACTCCTGACGGAACCAAGAAGGGTCTAGATGCATTGCCATCACACTTCAC
The DNA here is from genome assembly GCF_021130785.1 of Homalodisca vitripennis. Classification (NCBI taxonomy): domain Eukaryota; kingdom Metazoa; phylum Arthropoda; class Insecta; order Hemiptera; family Cicadellidae; genus Homalodisca; species Homalodisca vitripennis. The sequence continues at coordinate 35,934 of NW_025780646.1, read as the reverse complement.
AACGAGAGAGCGATCACAGAGGTAGCTCTTCATCCACTGTAGCAGAGGGTCCCCAAATTCCATAACCTTCAAGCTTAGCGACAAGTAGACTGTGGTTAATCCTGTCAAACGCCTTGCTAAAATCAAGGTAAAGGCAATCCACCTGCCAAGAGTTATGGAAACTTGACATTATATATTCCTGGAATATCAACAGATTAGTTGTAGTTGAGCGGCCCGTTAAAAAACCCATGCTGCTCTAAAGCAAATGCGAATTTTTGAGCTGGAAGTATATGCTATCCAGTATGATACTTTCAAAGACCTTGGCCAGAGTGGACTGTAATTACTATTGGTCGGTAGTTTTCTAACGTCTCCTCTACTACCAGACTTAAACACCGGAATGACAAAACTCCGCTTCAAAGCTGATGGGAAAAATCCCCGATGCAAGTAGGCACCTGAAGAGAATAGTTAAGTGAATAGCAAGTACCGGGGGCGCAGAACTTTTAAAACAACAGGAGGAATGCCATCATGGTCAGCACTTTCCTTGCATCAAGCGATTCCAGGTTTTCCCGAGAACGTCCACAGCTGTTATCGAGCAGCCAGATATGGTTTCATTCCCCCAAACTCAAACTTGGGGATAGGGACGTCTGTGTGTTGCTAAAGACTGATGAAAAATATTGGGCAAACATTTCACATTTACTATATGGTTCACTTGCTTCCACTCCATCAAAGGTCAGTGCCGGAATACTATGAGAAACTCTTAATTCCGGTTAACATGTGACCAAAAAGATTTCATACTCAAGGGTATAACTGCTTTCCACTCTACTGATGTAGTCAGAGTGACACTGCCGTGTAAGATCCTTGCATTTCCTTCGAGCTCCACGAAAAGTCTCCAGGTCCAATTGTGATAAAGACTGCTTGTAAATTTTATGTAACAATTTTTTATTAAGAACTGCTTTCCTCAACTCTGGCTTTGAAAACCACGTTGGATATTTGGCTCTGCCAAAACTCTTAGTAGGAGTATTGGCCCTAATCAGAGAATACAAGGTAATCACTAAAGTTACTAAAAGCCTGTTTCAGGATCATGTCAAGTCATTGAGTGTGGGGTAGTGAAGAGCCTGAAGACCATGAAACACAGCATCTAGGTTGCATCTGCGAAAATCCAATGCCTCGATCCGAACCTTGGAGGTCGACGTCTGCAAAGCTTCCAGTGCAAAAAAACAAGGAAGGATGGTGTTTATCTTCTTCCAAAAGTAAATCATGGGCATGGACGACCTCAGACGTCGGAACATGAGGTAAAAATCAAATCGAGACAAACCCCTCTGTAATTTGGTACAGCATTTACTTGTGTAAGATTATAAGCAGAAGAAAGGTCCATAAGACAAAGTAATGAGCCAGAAACCGCTGTAGTGTCCATGAATGTCCCAATCTGTATCAGGCTAATTAAAATCTCCCACTAGCATGACTTCAGCAGATTCTTCTATGGAACCAAGAATCTCATCCACAGCGTCTCGAAAACCCGAATACATGTCAGCGGATTGGTTGGGAGGTATAGTAACGCAATGCCAAGGAGTATTGTAGACGATGAAAACCTGCATAAAACGAAGAGACATTCAATAACTGTTCATGCTAGTAAGAATCCTGATGAAGGAGATACAATTTTCGTACAGCAACAAGAACTCCTCCTCCACTTGTTTTTTACACTGGTAAGTGAGGATCTATCACATCTGAATATGTGAAAACCGGCAAGACCAAGCTCAGAATAAAATATGTCAGGAGTTAGATTAGTTTCTACTAAGTGATATGATATCATAAGACGACGTACTTACTGCTTGAGACAAGGAGTTTAAATTACTTTCTCAAACCATTTCACATTTTAAAAATAACAAGAAACAGATAAGGGGGGGACCGTTAGAATCTACGCGTTTTTTTGTACTTTTAACAATACGTGGAACGTTGTTTTATGTACTTAATAGTAAGATTAAATTTTCACCCAGAGATTTCCTTGACTCCAGCTCAGAAATCACAGACTTGAGGTAGCTCTGCTCCTGAGGAGTGGCGATCTCTGGTAACTCTGACAGCTTATAACTGCACATCAATTTTACCTGCAGACTCCTGCGAGAAATTCGCCAAAGATCAAGCGAGCATCTTGCTCACCTCTTAAGGATCGTTTTAAGTGGCCTAGGCCTGTCACCAGTTTTTTTTGGCAACACAGTAGGTTTTGGACACCCTCATTTATGAAACTGGAATGATGACACTCTTTGAACAATTTGGTGACAAGTTCCAAATCATGTTTAATTCTACACTTAGCATCAGGGCTATTGTGTTCAGGAAGATTATACACCATGAAGTTTAGTGCTCGTCGAGTACGCTCATTTATCTCAGTAACAACATATTCCATACTATTATTTGCTGACTTAAGGATGTCCTGTATTAATTTTTTCCAAGGTGGTTATTTTTGCCTCATTATCAGAAACGCGATGCTCAAGCGATTCAAGATTTTTATTCAAACTTTCAACTTAGTCCTAGATCTGATCAACTTTACTAGGAATAGGTTGTAAGTGGTATCTATTTTATCTGTCAGGTTTGTAATCCTATCGTTCAATTTGGACAACTGAGTGATGAGGATATTCAGGGGCTGTTTCGAAGAATTAATGCAATCATCACGACTACAGGACCACTTTAGATTTTCATTTTTCGCCAGTTTTGAGTACTCTGTTTTGAGAACACACGAGGCATGGAACCATCTGTTTACAAGGATCATCACATCTGACGCCTTTGTCCTCATTAGTTACGACTATACAGCAAATTGGACACACTTCTGGGGAGGACATAATAGTTATGTAATAAGTACTGAGTAGGTGCAATGTAAAAGGTTTGTATAGTATGAAGTATGTTTAATACAGTTAGGAACTAAAATCAACCAAGTGTGATCGACATTACAATCAATAAGTTTATAAATATCGAAGAATATATTTAGTTAATAATACATAACACTGTAGAATTTTACAATAATTATAACAAGAAATAACAGTACATAAAGGAAAAACACAATTTCCCAGGTAAAGCGTGAAGATAAACTGTTTATATAGTGCACACTTGAACTCCAACGATGGATTCAGAAGGCAGTGGATTTTGCCGAGCGCAGTTTATTCTCTATGTAGAGCAGTGTTTCTGTTTCTCTATGTCTATGGTAGTGACGTGACGTATGACAATGTTCCCATCGGGAATGGTGGATGTGGAACGACAAATTAGCTTGATTATGAAGCCTATCCTGACACTAAAGTTTAGATACTGGTGAAAAAGTCAGGAAAAATGTCCCAGGATAACAGACAGTCAACGAACACAGAGTGCAACCTCCTTATGAAAAACACTTATCAAAACACATACATCACATATCAGGCCAGAGACGTTTCACTGTTCATTGTTCCATTCCAAACCATCCATGTATTGTAGTTTAGTAACCAAGTCAAGCAATAAAACCATCCCACTATTCTCACAAACAAACGTAAACACATGAAACAACACCCCGGCTTACTAATAACGCTTGAGAAGCCTGGTTGGTCAATATTGACCAAGCCTTTATGACGGACTCCTATCATCTACTGTATTCTTTATCCCACATCATTAAAAAATTTCGTTACAATTATGTGTTACTCTAATGTATTATACGTGGCTTTTCACGATTAAGAAGCGTGGGTTAATGTTGCAATATGTCTTTCATTCTCCTATAGCACTTAATTATAAAGTAAGTTATAAAATCAGACATTATCTTTTTTGTTAGTTTGAAATTAATTTCATTTAAACATAGCTAAAGCACAATAATGTTTAGGTAACTTTGTCCTCTTACGAAAAAATGGTTTATGTAAAGTTTAACCGTTTGTTGACATAAAAATCTATACTATAATGTAAAATATCTATAAATTAGGTTGCGGCTCGAAGTCACTCATGAAAAAAGTTGTAACGCCCGGTAACGTTACGATGCCTGTCCAGTGGGTCCGCCGCACGGGATAAAGCAGATAACTGTGGGACCGCCGCACGGGATAAAGCAGATAACTATGTTTATTCGTGAAAATGTGGAGTGCTTAGATTCGTCATTTACAACAACTACAACAATAATAAAGGTAAAATAATTGTACACTGATATTTCATTATCGTAAACTATGATTGATTGATTAATTGTTAGATTGACACAAAAGTTGAGAAACTGAGTTTATAGGTTATGTCATACTATTGACAAATGTTGATATTGTTAAGTAAATTATTAGTTTAAATCACTCTGCAATCAATCGTAATTCAGTCGATTGAGAAGAAACAGCGCGTATTGCTAGTCAAACATTTAAAATAACAAATTATAACCTCTAACCTGTCATAACAGTGCGACCAAACAAACGAACTAAACCGACCAATCACCACACGCGCGGAGTTAGAATTTAACTGTGTTTAGCAAGAATTTCAAATTCCAATTTTAGTAAATGTTTTATTCAACTTTACCATTTACAATAACAAATTTTAATTAATTTCAAATTATGTACAATGTTTTAGTAAACAAAATATATTTCTATATTTAAAATTTGTGCAATTCTTATTTTCATTCAATTCCTTGTTCCTATTGCGCAATTTAATAATATTCATATCAATAAATATTCTACCGAGAAAAAGACGTTGTCACGTAAAATCTTCGCCCGTAAAACTGACTTTACAGGCAACCATATTTTTTTATTATTATATGTCACTCTTTTTAATAATATGTTTAATTACTAAGTTTAGGTAACTAATTTTGTATATAATAATTAATAGTGTAATTTTATAGTTGGTAATATGTAATATTAATATCAAAATAAATGTGATTTATCTTTCATATCAGTGATTGAAACGTCAAAGTTACCCCATATTGTATAGAAACCTAGTATAGGGGAAACATTACTTGTGTGCCAAAACAACAAAACTTGCTGACATGCACAAATAGATACAATGAGCTCTTCCATTTATACATAGAAATTGAATTTGAGTGGCGTGATGTTTACAGCAGAGGAGAGGTAGACATAAACTGATAGTATCCGAATAGTAAAACATTTTGTTTTTCAATTTGCGCTTCAGGTTGAGCTTGTTTTCTTATAAATCAACTAGCTGTATTGTATTTTGATCTACAAAAACGCTAGATTTTCTTTGTCACCAATTATTGGTAGTATCATTCCTTTAAATATTCTGTATTTTACATTTATTTCTATTATATTAATAATGCTTAAACATTTATGCATATTTAAAAACTGTTTAAAAGCTCGTTATAGGTAATTTTTAACGAATGGGTTTTTTGTGTATATCGGGACTAGTAATGTTATATGCTTTAGTCTGTTTTATAAAGGTTTCTACATTACTTGTAAAGAAAAATGGAACAAAAGTGGATTTGCCAATTTAAAAATGTATATGTTTTTATCAAAAATACATGAATGAAAAAACAATAGAATGAGTTTGAAAAAGTCTTACTATAAAGTATAACTATAACTATAAATGTAACTGTTACGCGCGGCATTACGGGCAATTGAAAACATTAATGTCCGTAACCCTCTTAGTCACAGCGTTTTTGTAGTCTGGGTATCTCTGATGTCGAAACGAAGTGGGAGGGTTCCTTTTTGAACTTCTTCGATTTTAGTCTCTGACTATTTTTGGACCCCTTCAAACAAACATAACTCCAGATTTCTGGAGTCATGTAAGAATAGGAATTATACGTTAGAGTAAGGTCAACTGGAGCTAAAATTAAACATTCGCGTTTGAATCAGTCCGTCCCACCATAGCTGCTGAATACGTATAAGATTGGGTTCCTCCATCGTGCTTTGGGATCGTGTAAGTCAATATCTTAGTGCACTCAGTTGTGCACCTGATGAGACAATGAGAATACCTCTTTGCTTGAATTGCACTAAATTTTGTAGTCTAGGATCTCTGATGTCAAAATGATGCGGGAGGAGAGCGTTCGTTTTTTTAAACTTCGTTCATAGTCTCCGACTATTTTTGGATCGCTTCAAACGAACATGACTCCAGATTTCAGGAGTTTAAGTCTGGAAAACTATCAGATTTCAGATGCCGTAAGTAAGAGTAAACCACGTTGGAGCTAAACTCAACACTAACATCGAATCAGCCCTTCCCACTATAGCTAATTTATGTGCAGAATTTAAAATTCTCTTAACTAAGAAACGACGCCTAAATATTCGTAATAACATTTAGGTTGATAAGTTATGAATAACAATAGTTGTTATTTGTATTAATAGCTTAGAAACACTGTAGGGTATGCAATTATTTAGCAGGCTAGAAATATATTTCATTAAAGTGCTAAATTTTAAAAACTGTCACAAAATAATGTTTATGAGGAATAATTTTGGGAATAAAAAAATATAGAATTAACATAAACAAATAATCTAAAATGTTCTTAAAATTAATTATAATATTCTCATTAACTGTCCATTTCTGTCTTCGATCTTACTTGAGGTAATATTATTCACTATAATATATATGTTTAATATAACATTCAAGCTTATATTAAAAAGCTTGCTTAAAAATAAAAAATAAAATTACATTTGTAAAGAAGTTCGTTTTAAATTGGGATCTTGATACTTATAGATAAATATTACACTACAATCAACACTAATTTTACTTAAACAAGTATTATACAGTAAATATGCTATGAAATATACTTGAATCCTTACTTTAATATCACATCTCATGCAATGTTACAAGTTTGCAATTTTATATGTATAAACTGCTAATAACCTATATTGTACTCGTATTAACAATGGGATGAATAAAAAAAATAACTAGCATTAAAAATAACAAATTAAAATCAGTTAAAGTTAGTCATTAGGATGATTTGTTGTGTGTATTTTCCAACTATTGCATCGCAGTGTTATGAACTTTTGATCAATGTGAAGAACATTTGATGAACGTTATAAACTGATATATAAAAAAACCCACGATATCCAGATATCGGGTAGGCGTATTATATAAACATACGTATTCCCAAGTTTTTTCTGTAACAATTCATAATATAGGTATTCAAAGCAAATGATGCGAAAGACTTCACTGCAGCTAGTACAAAATGACGACAGAGGGATTTGCCTCATGGTGGCTCATATAGGCCACGTGGGGTCAGTTTCTTTTTCATTATTGGCCAAGCATAATTTCTGCGCTATGTCACTCGTCTCAAATGCTAATGCTGCTGGCCTCATATCTTAAGGAGTTTATACTATAATATCGTGTCCGACGTTACAGTCAGGAATGGAGATAGAAACCTTTAATATTTGTCACAATTTCTTTTATAATTTTGATGTTAAAAAAATCTCATTAACGTCATTATATACATTACTAAAAAATTACTATAAAAAATACAATTTCATTCAAAGTTACTGTCATTGTTACTTTTTCTTTTCAAATAAATTGTAATTGTTTTCATTTTTATAAGCTTATAATTGTATTAGTATAGCAATTAATTTAGTTTTATTATGCTTATAACACATATTTTTAAGCAACTGGTTTCCTGGCAGAGAAAGTTGCTCTAATCTGCCCATTTTTAAGAGATAAAATAAAACTACTGGTGTTAGAATAAACGTTTACTAGAAACCTTTGCCAAAAAAGAATTGGTTACCAGAAGGATTTAGGCTCATAAATTCACAAATGTTATATTTAATATCCCCCTTCCGTTATATATTTCATATAAGCCCGTAACGCAAGATTACTTGTAATGTTATTCGTCACAGTACTCTCAATGAATATACAAGAATTCATACATTTTTTACTGTCTTTTCAACTTCAACAAAATAAGGTTCCTTTTCTGTTTTCATATTTATTACCATATATTTTAAACTACACCACATCTTAAACGTAAAAAAATTCTACAAACAGTATTATTTAATTACTAATCCTTTATTTTTAGGTACCTAATTTCGTCATAGAGACTAGAAATAAACTTGGCATTTAATTTCACTTGCCTCTTCTAAAGAGAAAATTTTTATACTAAAGAGTATAGGTTTTAAGAAAATTTTCTTTAAAATGAATTAAGCAAACATAATTAGAATTTAATGGACTGCATTACTATTTCATTGATTCAGTAACATTTAACTCCGATTCAGTTCAAAATTAAATTCAGTTTTAATAAATTTGAATACTGTTAATATAATTAATTTACATCGATAGACATTTTGTAACTTTCAATATTTTATAAAATGCATTCAATTTCTTCCGACTCATAAGAGATTACTGATTCGTGACAGGAACATAATCCGTAACGAGGAGTAGTGAGATATAGATATACGTGATCCAGTTTATTGTAACATTTCTTATAATCCAATCATATGAAGAGATTGGCCTTAAGGCCTCTGTTACCCCCACTTCTATTAGCGGAATTTATATTTTGGGGTACAAAAGGTCATACAAATTATGAATTTATATTCCCAGAATTCATTCCAACGAACTTCAAGACATTATGACACTATGAAATTGTACTGACCATCGTGTTTGAAAGATCCCAAACTTTTTTCAGACTTTTTTGTCCTCGATAACCATAAAGTTTAATATTACTGTACCCTTTATTGGTGCAGTTGCAGATAAAGATTGATTAGTATTATGCAAGTATCAACAATCTTTACCACTATTTAAGTTATCGAACGGGATTTAACATGATTTATGCAAAATTAATATCAAGAACTTCAGTCATAAAAATATGAATTGTATATCATAAAAATAAGTAGAAAATGGATTTACTGAAACTAATACAATTAAAAGTTGCAAACCTGTTAGTAGTGAAAATGTATGAAATAGCATAGTCCTGGATAGTACGTCTAGAATAAATTTAAAAGATTTGGTGCATGCAGAGGATACAGACGATGATGTAAAGTTATGAAAAGTCCTGAAGGGTTGACAGTTTCCCAGAGTTTTTTATTACTAAAGTATGCACAGTACATTAAACTGCTGCACTGCTCCAATGCTGTCGGATTTCTCATCCTGGGTCGACAGATAATTACTGCAACAAACGTATTCCTAAGGAGTCCTGCTTATATTGTCAATTAATACCTTTAGACTAAAGTATTATTAATACAATTTGGTAATTGAGTATGATTCTTAGTAACCACGTTATATACTGATTCAATAAACACAATACGCGGAAAGTTTTGCTATTAAGTGGATCCCACTTCAAGAGCTATTCAATATACAGTCCCTTTTTATTGTAATTTTTTCACCATAATAGATCATGTGTCCTAATATAGCTTCTTTTATGACAAAATATTTTATACTTTAAAATAACTCCCAGTTCCATCATCTACGAGTTCTGTATAATGAAGGGCTTTCAAATTTTTATAAGGCATTAATGTATAAGGAGTGTTTCCTTATCTTACGTGAAGACATAGTAAGGTAGCCTATGTCTTAAAGCGCTTTCCTTACTTACTACGTAAAGTTCATTTTAATTATTATTTATAATATGTCATTTAGTATACATTTTATATACTAAATGTAATGCACTGTTTGTCACAGTTCGGCCGGGGCATCCTCCTGGGAAATAAAGCCGATCTGGACCGCGAAGTGGCCCAGATCCCTTAACCGAGCGGCTGGATAAGGAGCGAACCCCACGGCCCAGCCTAAAGTAAATGTGAATAAACAATCCCAGGTTAGAATCCTAAAGAGTAGAGGAGGTTTTTTAGTGGGTAAACCCGTTTTTAGGGGACTCCTACACTACAGGCTGGCCACCTGCGTGCGTAATTGCATTTTTACTGCCTCTTCCTAAAAAAAAAAATATGTATATATATATATAGATTTTATTGAGACCTTTTTCATTGAAATCATATTTTCTTATAATTTTACAAGTATTTACAAGTAAAATTACTGTAATATTTTGTATGCTTGGAAACATGATATGGCGAAGTAGAAAGGAAGTCCCGGATCTTGTTATGATGTGTCATGTCATCTCTTTGATCAAAATAATGTCAACTCCGTATGTTTTAGGGCCAATGAAGCCTTAGCTTCATTCATCGGAATTCTAGATTTCTTGAAAACAATTTTCACTAATATATCTGTACATTTTATATGTTTTACCTTGTTTAGAGTACTCCGGTGTTGTGTACATTGATTAAAAACGTATCATTGATCAGTTCAAGAGCGTCCAGGTGATGTGTAACCATACCATACCATCTTTGAGAGATGACTCGCTACCGTATACCACATAAAACTAGATCCAGAGACATTTTTGTGTGAATTATCCATGATTATCAACTCGTTATCAGCTCAATATCTTTTAAAATACTACAAATGTATTTTGCTTGACTATGTTTAAAATTGTGTATCTAGTTACTATCGAATTATATTTATGAAGAAATATAAAAATAATAAAGGTACTATAAAGCTATAATTAGTTAAAATCTATAATTATTTAAGTAATAATTCTACTGCACACCAGCAAACAAGATTCTATTTACCAAAGAAATAAACCATGGAGAGCAGTATAAATAGATAAACCCATCGCTGAATTATTTATATTCTACATGGAAACTGAGATAGAATGGAGTGAGTTTTACTGTAGTGATATTTGAGGATGTGAGGGGGTAGGAACAAATATCATCTGGATAGTGAACATGTTATTATCAATTTACTGTTCAGGTTGTGGTTGTTTTGATATAGCAAATCAGCTAGCTCTATTGTGTTTTGATTTACAATCAGTGCTACATGCTTGTTTACCCTGACTGATTGCGAACGGATAGTGAAAATTTCATTATCAATGGTTTAGTTCGTTTCTTGTTTTGTTACAGCAAACCAGCTAACATTATTGTGTTTTGATTTTTTTTTATTAGTTTAATGGTTTATTATAACACCATTGTGTCGTTAAGTGTAAGCACAGGAAACAAGAAAGCTTAGTTTTTGAAACAGAATATTGAAAATAATTGCTAACAAAAGAATAACTAATGTATATACAAAAGCAGTGTACATGTAAAAGATCTTCTAAACATATTTCCCTGCACAAAAAAGTATGTACCAAAACATTACAGAGTAAATCAAAAGTATGTGTATGTGTTTCCAAACAATGACATTTATATTTAAAAAGTTTCAAAGAAATACAAACTTCAAGAAATAAAACTTTAACATGCATCAATGTATGTTTATTAATTTATCATGTATACAGTCATGTAAGTATTTATGTTTAATTAATTTAGTAAAATAATAATTTTGCAGCAAAATTTTCTGAAAATTGTTATTTTCAATCAAGCAGAAAATAAAAACAAACAATTATAATGGCTAAAATATGAAAACGTACAAATTTCTAGTAGACTGTTTTTCTTCCTATCTAATAACCATGAGAAAAGTATTTATAAAAATAGCAATGTTGTAATTATTATTTTCTACAGTATCAAATGTAATTAAGCAATACTTAGTTGTCTTAGTTATATTAATTAAATTAGTAAACAATCAATAATTCCGCCTGATTTAATATGTCAGAATCTGTATAAAGTGACAAAATATTCTAGTTTGTGGTGTTTAAATTCGTCAACTCTCCAATTTTGGCTTCTCAACAGTTAGCAGTTCTGCTTAACCTTGAGACAGCAGCAGTATAGGCGTGCCTATAGTGCAGAGCAACTCAGCAAAAATATGCACTCAACACCACTAAGAGCAATTTTATTTGGCATGTGACTTTTTCTTTTGAGGCCACATACAAACATGTTCTGTACATTGCAAAGATCAGAGACATCAACCATTAATGGGAAATAATGGTCGTGGTGGTTGGGACCGTTACACTCAAAATGTTAGGAGTACATGGTGAGAAGAGGAATATCGTATCGATATGAAGGGCAACAAATAAAAATAATGAAGAGTACTAACATTAAATAAAACTTGAAGGCTTCTCTTTTTGATCATATGTACCTACTGACGTAATTTTTCAATAATTTACCCATTAAATTTATACTTCAAAAGAAAGTTATTTTTCAATTACCCTGTATAATAGGATTTATAAATATAAAACTGAAATGAACTATAAAAATAAACTAAGGAATAGATATGTATCAATAAGGCCAAAAACTAAAATATACCAAGAACTTCGTGCAAGATGGGATCAAATGCAGCCGAGTGTTTCGGCGAAATTGAGTAGAGTCTTGAAGTATTGAGTCTTTTCCAAAGTTTTTTATTACTGTGTGTACGAGCGGGCTAGCCGTATTTTCCGGTACTTTGATTTAAATTATTGTTCTTAATTACTAAAAGCAGTGATTTTTTAGATTCTAAATTATTTTCGATTATATCAGATGTGATACCGTCTACCCCTGAAGAACAGGCCCCGCCCACGCAATCCGTTATCTGCTACTTCACGCTAGTCAGTGTGAAGACATGATCTACTTTTTTTGGCCCATCGTCTACCACACAGGCGCTATTGAGCCTCTGACTGGACATTTTATCACAATATCTCGACAACAAAGTTATATAATTCGTTAGCAACTGTTTTCACGATATCCGATGTAAACATATTGCGATTTTTATAAAAATGTTCAATGGGGAAATCTACCTACATTTTATTCACTCTAAATTCACTAATGTGCCTAAATAGTATTTTCGGGTTGTCCAACGTTTCACAAATGTTATGCTACAATAGGGATCCTTACCTGAATTTTATAAAAGACTAAGTAGGGTTCTATAACTTGCTATTGAATCAGATTTTACTGGGGAAAGCTGAATTTAGTATATAATTCTGCCTATGCTTCATTATTAGTTAGATAAGTTTACTAAAGTAGTCTATCAAAGAATAAATATTTCACAAAACCTACAAATAATGGAAAAAGTTTTACACATGTAACAAACCTTATTTAGCAATGGTTATAACTCGATTGCTTTAAGATTTAAATTGTTATGCCAGTAAATTTTCTTGTTATTAGAGTTCTTTTAGTGTACTTAAATGGATTAGCTGTATAAAACCTTCTACTAGTATGAATAAGGTCACAAGATTTAAAAAATCTGGTATATTTAATAAAAAAAGTTTTTCTCTTAAAATTTTGGAACTTACCCTTTTTTAATATTGTTTTTCATGGCCTAGTTTATTTGGTTTAATGCATTAAATAAATCAACATGAAGTTAAAAATGCAAATTGCGCATTATTAAATTAGGTCATAAAACTTTAATTGATAAACAACATTTATAACACCTCATTTTTAAGTAAACATTTAAAATCTGTTCACTTTATTATATATATAAACTAATTATAACATTAAACGTAGTAAGAATGCATATGCATAATGAATATTATACTTTTAAATAAGCGACTGCACTGATAACAATAAAGAAATTAAGTACGAAATATTCACATTTTCCATAATATTACGTCGTTAGGTGCGATATGAACGGTAGCGGGCGCTGAACTATATGAAAGGAATTATATGCAGTTTGTTTATGTTCTCCACTGTACGGAATTAACCCTAGACTCTTTGGTCAAGATGTGTGGATGAATTTTTACCAATTGTTTTATTTTAATTTTGTAAACAAGTACTTTATTTAACAACTAGTATTTCATGGCACACAATTATGTTAAAATGCCACATATGATATATTTTGACATGAACAATAAGGAATTGTACAAGAATTACTTAAGTTTTCGGTTTTAAATACTGATTATAAATATTGCACGACAAATATTTGTGTAAGACATTTACTTGACTTTGCGTGTCACGTTTATATGTCAGTAGACTATGGAAGTTATTAGTTATTCCATACAACACAACAACCTTTGTGTTCACACGTGTCGTAGTGAGGACAAATAGGGCTTTATGCCCTGGAACTCACGTTTCTCACCATGTGCACTTTGCACACGTGTTTTTGAACTACTATGCTTGGTGCGCCATGAACAAGAAAATCAATCTCTAAACTATACTGTTTTTCAAGATAGCAAATAAGAGTATACTCATACACGAAGAGGAAAATGGAAACGAATTAGGTATTACATAAAAATGTGTCGATCCTAAGGTTTACAAAACCAAAACAAATGTATAAAGGAAGCTATATATTTAAAGTTTCATACACGCTAAATACGGTAAGTATTACGATTAAAATACATACAACGTGTTACCTTTAATGATGATATATTTATACAAATCGTTGAAGTCCCAGTAAAATGATACATTATCCTATACCTGAGAACATAATACTTTTATTACGATTTTGTAAATGAAAAAATAGAAAATAAATATCAAATTATAATGCATAACAAAAGAGAATAACCGCTGGCAAAAAAATGTTATTTAATTTACGCATAAGTATTCGTTATGATATTTCTAGAAAAGTAATAATAAAACTACTGCAACAAATTTCATGGATAATATATAAAATTAATAAAACAATAGGTAAGTCAAACGCAGTTGGAAAATATAGCGTTAAATTAATTGATTTCACAGCAATAAAATAACCAGAATACAAAATGAAAGGAAATTTTTCAACAACAACTGAACAATAATGGTTCGTTAAACAACATCAAACTCCTACCAAGGACCATTAGTTAAACTGTCAGTATAGGAGTATTGCAGCTAGTTTAAAGCTCATTGAAAGTCATTTCAATAGGTGACTGTTTCAATTTCAACATTACCACAATTAATTGTTTTCTTAGATTTCTATTTTAATACCTTACAATGTCACAATGCACTTTCCAAATGAGACCTTATAAGGAAAAGGTTCTATTATATCATTACTCTATAAATCTGTTATTATTTCTTTAATCATATAATTCGGGTAGGGGAAACTGGAAGAACGCATTAAGGAATCAGAAAGGTAAGGTATTAGATAAAAGTTTATTCTAACAACCTTGCTACACCGGATGTATGTAAATTACAGGATACAAGATCTCTGCCTAAAGTGCAGCACATTTTTATATTTCTTCAAGATAAAGAACAACTAAATCTTCCATCTTGAAATTACCATTGTAATTATACCGATGCACTGGTAGAAGAAAAAGGCTTTACTTTACTAAAGAAGATAGAGCAATAAGTCGGGTAATTATTTCAGTTATCATAATTGTTATTGGTTTTCTGTTTTAATATATGCAATAACGATACAACTTAAAATTTCTTGTTAAATAAATTAAAAAATGCTATAAAATATTTTTTTTAATTTATTACTGACGAGGGAAGGTCTGAGGGTCAATATAGTTTCGAACACGTTCTATAGTTTTAGGTTACAAATTTCTAAAACAACTTTCGAGGATTGAAATCTACCTTCTTCTTAAGATGAGGTGACAATTAGTAAATAAAGGTTAAAATGTTTTGCTATGGATTCTCACAGAAAGATAAAATGGATTAAACATATCCGCAAACTGCTTGGAGTCTAGGAGTAAATGAACCCAGGAGCTAGCTGCCACTACAAAGGATGTCACGAGTACAAGTCACAAACACGAGAACTCAAGAACACATGTACAAGTCTCCCCAGCACAGGCCAAAGTGGAATCCTAACGGAAAAATAATGTCGTCACTTCTTGCGGAATCGCGGCGTGTCATCTAAAACAATGAGACAGGGAGGTGGTGGTCAGGAAGGAATAGGGAAAAAGTAGCCTTTTTCTGCCCATCTTTTGGTATTACACCTTACACCGTATTGTATGTATGTATTAAATAATAGGAAACGTTACTCAGAATGCTATTGAAAGGAAGAAAAGAGCAAACATTATTTGGTTTGTGAAAACAATAAATCTAGGAGACCGGTATAAAAGAGGACCCTGTCCTGTTCTAATTTATTTAAGGAACCAAGGTAGGATGGCGTGATTTTTTTTTGTAGAGGAGGGGTAGACGTGAGGGGATAGTGACTGACTACGTATGGATAGTGAGTATTTTGTTAACAGTATATGGGTCAGGTTGTGTCAACTTTATTATACCGAAACAATCAACAATATTTAGTTTTGACTTAGGACAATTCTACATGCTTATTTACCCTGACTGATCGTATTCGTGCTTTGATTTTAAAGCAATATTTTGTAGAAATTTTATAAAACTTTTGCAATTTTTGTTTGGCTAGAGGACATACTTTCAGCCACAATATGTCAAGTTTGTGTGTCATGCTAATTAACGTATTTAAAGTTAACTTATAATTTTAATTATTGGAATAAACTTTATGCATTACGTGATAATGTTGTTTTTTTTTTATTTTTTAAATTGCTACTTTAACCTTTGGACGTCATAAACTGAGGCACTCAGAGCCTTGTAATCCATCCTCCTTAGACATAATACTTATGATTTTCCCGGCAACTGTCTTTATCTGAAAGTTAAACCTATTAAAGTGACTAATAATACGAGAGATATGATCATTTCTATTAAATGAGAAAAAGTTAGATTAAAGATAGCGTTTTCAAACTGATACGACATCTAAATACTACGTATAATTTCAATGAACTACCTTGAACAATATAATTTGTTAAATTTAGTAATCATCTAATTTTAATATTCTAAGTACTTATGTATATAATGTAAACAGTACATCGTAGAAATTTGTAAGTTACCTCTTAGTTAATCCTAGGCTATGTGTGTTTTTATCAACGAAATATATATTCTGTAGCAAACTAAATTTAAATAGCACATAAGAATATGATGGCAAGGCTGCTTTTAAAGTCCAGAGATTTTTATGTTAAATTATTTTAATTGTTCAAAGACTTAATGCCTAAAACTACAAAGAATCACAATATTAATATTTTTTCTATATAAAACTTAGAAATAAAATATTAGAAAGCAATTGTAGTTACTTTAACTTCAAAGATTACAAATATATTACATAAGAAGAGACCCTCCTCATTTTAGAGAGGAGTGAACATTCCATAAGGTTTTCCCTGAAGAATTTTCAATTATTGCGTAAATTGGAGCAAAGAGTAACTCGGATTTGGTGCTTATTTTAAGAAAACTTGTACTTTATGTCTGCACCGATCGAATTTATTGCAATTTGCAGGATTTTAAAATTTTATGAATATTGAAAATTAATGGCCACTGTAAAATAATTGAGAACACTAAATGGCTTTGAAGTAAAATTAAGCATTAAACACAATATAGATGTGCTCATTTTCTTTTTAGTAAAATGGCCGTTAATTTGTACTTGTTACCAAATTGAAGGAATATTATGATTATGTATTTATCTGTGCTTGTCTACATTACTACAGACATTACATTCACTTTATACTAACAAGTACACAGACATTTTTGACACTTACAGTTGACATTTGACTTTGTACTTGACATTTTTCTCATAATCACCTTAATTTCTTGGTTATCACAATTATAAAATCTATAAGATTATAAAAAATTCTATGGAGTCTGGTAGTGTGTTGGTGTATGTGTGTTAAAATTACTTCAACTTCTGTACCGATTCTACTTAAATTTTACATGGTCATTACTCAGGGTCCAGGTTATAGTTTTAAGCCGGCGTTTTTTCTAAAAACTATGCGGACTACCTTTTTGTCTTAATCAGCAGATAGTAAATGGATTTCTTTGAATAAACTTTTCTTTATATACATTATAATAGGACAACACAATCTACTTTTTATTATTTGTAGCACAATTTTAAATTTCTCTACGTTTATAGAATTAAAGTTATAGAGTAAGCTCAAATTTAAAAACTTCTTATTTTAACCTTCTCTGCAATCACTGATGAGCACAAAGGTTATCCTGGTAATAAAATAGAAATTTGAAATAAAATTTTATTTTTAAGTTTATATATTTACAAATATGAAGTATGCACTGCTTGATTAGTAATGAATACATAAAATACAACTTTATTTTGTAACTTTTACTTCAGATTTAAATACTGGTATAAAAATATCTTAGTTGTATTGAAGGAAGTAGAAATTGTATACATTCAAATATAGAACTAGTAATAGCTTTGGACTGGAATAAGCTGCTACAGCTACATAATTTATTAAAACATGAGTTTTCAACACATAATCTAAGAAATTCGACTATAAGGTTTCTCACGCCAACCTGAAGTAGATCAATTCTTACCAAAATTTATGTTCATAACATATTGAACATATATAGAACATATCGATGATAAATTCGAATTTTTTCAAGGTAAAAAATGTTCCGAGTCAGACCGAGTGTTATCATATATTTTTATATTGCTTGCACGTGTACAGT
Organism: Homalodisca vitripennis; assembly: GCF_021130785.1. Classification (NCBI taxonomy): domain Eukaryota; kingdom Metazoa; phylum Arthropoda; class Insecta; order Hemiptera; family Cicadellidae; genus Homalodisca; species Homalodisca vitripennis. The sequence continues at coordinate 17,848 of NW_025780646.1, read as the reverse complement.
ATAATCATTATACTGAAAATATCACTACAGGAAAATATTAAAACAAATATCTGTAACCTAAAAGTACAATAATATCACAGTCTGGCATGTGGCATAATTAAATATTTAGACTAATGGTTCGACCTATTGACTTTAAATGTGTCATTTAACCTAAGTGTGGCCGGTTACGTACCTTTTCATGAGTAAATTAAGTTAAAATGTTTCATTATTTTATTTGGTTTCTTTATAAAACCCAAGTTTTTATTTTGTTTATAAATTGCAATGCAGATATGTAGAAACTATAAGTAATCAATTCATATGACTTTAATCTTTAGTTAAATTACATTTATAACATTATTATACTTAAGGTATTCTAAAGGAAAGAGGTGTAAGCTTATGATAAATATGTTCATATAACACTATTAGTTTCCATTTATGTTATAATAATTTAACCTACTTTTTTTAGAAGAGTAAAAATGTAAAATTAGTAATAATTAGTAATACGTGATATTTTTCACTATTAATGCGGTAATCAAAATAGTTCGTAAAGCAAGTATAACTTAATACTGAATTAGAAAGCGTGAAAAGAGAACAAAAACAAGAGCCGGTGACATCCGAACAAACAATGGACAGTTTGGCAACAGCTCTGGACTGTCAATGACCACTTCTTTATGTAAACAGCGACCAGCCACAACACTCTGATGCGCTTTAGAGGATTTGTGTTCAACTAACCGAATAAAACCATATCAACTGAAAATGTTCTCTCTAGTATATTTTGTTACTGTTTTTCAATATATATTTCTAATTGCTCCGCCTTTTAAATATAATTACTATGAACTTTATTCATATTTACTCTGAGGCAATTACCGGAACATGGATTATATAGGCTATAGTAAATTATTGTAATAAAATGTGTACCGTAAATAAGTTAATTAAATTTCATACAATGTAAATTTCGCAACCTAATCAGCCAGTATTATATAATATTATTTTACATCCAATGTTCCGGAACTAAATTATTGGGCGGAGTAACTACCTAATTGGCACGCGTATGAATTTTTTTCTTCTAACCCTTTGTAGCAGCCCAACTACGTAACCCCATCAGACCTCGCGCGCTTTGTCCGTAAGTAAAATTTATCTTTTCGTATTATTAAATTAGCCCTTTGATTCCAAACGTATAAAATGAATGTAACGTAAAGTAAAGATGTGAATAGTAAAGTAACTTACCCTTGAAGATCTTTTATTTGCTTGATGGAGATAGATAAAGGTTGTGGCGTCGTCCTTATGGCGACGAGCACATTGTTATAAATAGTAATTTGTATCATTAAATGGCTAATACCGTCGCGAATTTGTTTTAGGCGAGTTTACGTAGCTGATGTATCTCACGTGTTGTTTGAATAGATGGCTACCACTTCCCAACTTCTACTCGTCTTCTAGAAATAACCGTTTTTAGACTACAGCTTCAATTGTCTCGTGCCAAGACGCCGATACCCGGGTTGTGAGTCTACCTATTGTGAAGGGAAGTGAAATATAATTGTTTTGTAAAGTAAAACGTCGTACGCATAATCCAATAGAACATTGGATATTTTAGGCCCACCTAGAAGATATACTTTTAGTTATTATATTCTAATTGGCAGCAACGTGGCAGTAACATAACTTTTCCTTTACCATCTAAAAGTGGTGCTTTTAAGTTTTCGTAATTAAACTGAACTTATAAGTAAACTTTGTATTTCTAGTATTTATTACTACGACCTCAGAAGTCACCACCCCCATGTGTTATCGTCATTACGGTACACATAATTTTATTGCGCAAACTCTGCTATTGATGTGCCTACTCTGCCATCAACTGGGTGAAAACTGAGTGAAAACGCCACAATGCCTGCCAATTAAAATAGAATATTTGTCTAAAGATGAGTTGGTATTTGAACTGATATCTAGAGGTATTAAATTAAATAGTGACAGTACAGTAAATGAACTCAGAAAGTCCTTAAGACAGTGTTTGAGAAACAATATTTTACCTACTCCTAGTAGCCTATTAAAAATAGACCACAATCAGGAAGTAAAACTTCTCAGTGAAAAAAGTGATATTATTAGAACATGGGTGCAGTGAATTGAACAGTGCTAGTTCACCTTTAGAAATCACCAAATTCCAAGAAAAGTGTAAACATTTAATAAACCGTTTATTTTTAGACAACCAGCTAGAACTAAGTTCTGTACGTAGTGAAACTTTATCAGCTTTAAAGTGTAGGCTAGTAAATGTTGAACAACAGTTAGCTAAAAACTTGCTACCTACAGTGAACCTAGAACAGCTTAAAGTGTTAGAAGCCAATTTAAATGAATCATTAGAACAAGATGAGGCTATGGAACAGGCAGTGAAAGAACAAATAGGCCCTATTTCTGTACAACCACCAACAATATCACAGCCTAATGCCAGTACCCCCACTTTGCCTATAATGCCTATTTATAATGCAAACAATGATTGAATTAGTCAACCTATGTCTGGTTTAAATATGTTTAATAAGTTAAACAACCCTGTAGAATGTTATTTACAAAATTTTACAGTAACAAATGGCTTAGTAGTACCTGAGCTAATAAACTTTTTGAAAACTTTGTTAAAACTAAAATGTGAAACTAGCCTATCAGATAATGAAATATTAGCATTGTTACCATGTTATGCAAAAGGTCCACTTTTAGCCAAAATAATACAGTGTAAGTCTATCATGCCTAATGTCAACTATCTACACAGGGAATTAATTAGTGCTTTTATCCCTGTAGGCCTAATTGAAAGACTGAGACTAGATTTAGTTTATAGGCCACAAAGGTTTGATGAGCCACTGAATGAATACATCTATGACATCAAAGAGCTCAGTCAAGTTTTATTGTGTAACATAAGTGAACAGGACTTGGTAACTTGTATAAAAAGAGGTATTAAGCCTACAGATAGAAAATAAGTTAATTTTTGAAAACAATCCCATTTGTTTTACAGATTTGGAAAATGTGTGTATAGCTAGTAACAATATAACCTTTAATGATAACTTAAGGGACAATTTAAGTAAGACATATGTTAACAACATGTATCCACCACATGTTGAACTTAGAAAAAGTAGGCCTACTGTCAAAAACCCAAAGTTATGTTTCAATTGTAATAGGCCTGGTCACTTAGCAAAAAATTGTTTTAGGAATCCAAAAAACTAGTCGATAGGGGAGTGGTATTACACACAACACCTAAAAATATCCCTCCCCGGTTTCCATAAGTTTAAGAATAATAATTTTTATAAATAGTAATACAGTAAGAAAAGAAAAACACTATTTTATGAGAGTCTATGGTAAGGTAATTAAAAATTGGAGTAAATTAAACTATAGAAAACCTAATTTAAGACTAAATGTTAGACAGTGTAACAATATGCCTTTAATTGAAGCTATAGTGGGTAAAAATGTAAAAAACAAACTGCTTATTAGATACCGGTGCTACAAGAGATATAATTAGTAAAGAATTTTATGATAGCCTATTATTGAATAAAAATGTTTCTAAATTAATGAAGTCAGATGATAGAATGTTTGCTGCAAATAACACTGAAATAAAATGTTTTGGTTACTGTTATGCTAAGATAAAAATTTCTAAATTTTGTTGGAAAGTAAAATTTATTGTATTGGATAATTTTAAAATGGGACATTGTATTGGGAAAACCCATTTATATCTAATAGCAAATTAATTTTAGATCTTGATGGAGATTCGTGTTATTTTAAATTCAATTGTAATGAGAAAATAACTATTGTCAGACAACAGCCTTTTGAACATGAAGTAAACAGCATTGATGTTAAAAATAGGGTGCACTAGAGCTGAGGCTGAGATACAAAACCTTATAGGGGATTTTCCAAATGTTTTTTAATCCAAAATTAGGAGAGGCTCTAGATTTGGAAGTGAGATTAGTTCTAAATGACCCCACACCTGTAAATATTAGGCCTTATTTTATGAGCCCTCCTACTGTAAATAAGATGAAAACAATAATACAGGATTGGTTGGACCAAGGAATAATTGAACCCAGTACTTCAGCCTACTCCAGTCCAGCCTTTTTAACCAAAAAGGACAGACTTGTAGTCAATTATACCGAATTAAAATAAAAAGTTACAGAAAATTGATTTTCCCATTGGTGATTTAAATAATTATTATCAACATCTTAGTGGAGCCAAATATTTTTCAATAATAGATTTAAGAAAAAGTTTTTTGCAATGTCCATTATCACCTGATAGTCAAGATCTTACCTCATTTAGCACTATATTTGGTAAATATAAATTTAAACGAGTACCCTTTGGTTTACATGTTGGTAGTGCTTGTATTGTCCGCCTATCTGGACAAAGTCCTAGACAATATAAAATTTAAATATGTGATAAATTTTTGTGATGATATCTTAGTGTACAGTAAAGACCTTGATTCGCATTTAGTACATGTCAGAGAGATTGTAAATAGACTAAGCAAACATGGCTTAACGGCAAACCTAGAGAAAGCAAAGTTTTGTTTTGAGGAAATCTCCTTTTTGGGGAACTTAATAAAAAAATAATACAGTAACTATAGATCCCGAGCGAACAAGGAGTATAAGAGAATTTATGCCGCCTAAGAACGCCAAACAAATTTCACACAGTTTTTAGGTATGACCAATTTCTTTTCAAAATTTATAAATAATTATGCCAAATTATGTAATCCTTTAAATCGTTTAAGAAGGAAAAACGCTAAATTTGTTTGGACAAGTGAATGTCAAGATTCGTTTGTAAAGTTAAAAGAAGCTATAATGAATCCTCCTGTACTCCAGTTAGCCGATTTTTCAAAGCAATTTATAGTAATGACAGATGCTAGTGGAATAGCCGCAGGTGGTTGTTTGTTACAGGAAAACGACCAAAATGAATTAATGCCAATAGCCTATTTACTCTAGGAAATTTACTGATGCCGAATTAAAATATACTGTTTATGAAAAAGAAGCTTTGAGTGCACTAATTTGCATAGAAAAATGGCACGAATTTTTAGAAGTAAGAACCTTTAAACTAATAACTGATAACCAAGCTTTATCCTATGTCCTCAATCACAAAAGGAAGGTAGGAAGACTTGCCCGGTGGATCGAGAGGATTTTGAATTTGCCATTTGAGGTGGAATTTAAAAGTTCCACCGATAATAATGCGCTGGCAGACGCCCTTTCACGTATGTTTGAGGGCGAGTCGACGGGAACAGCTGATCCGAGCCCCAGTGACTGCCGGAACGGTCCAGACCAGGATAAAAATAGATTATCGATTTCCTTCTGCCATTCAAACTCCTCCCGAAGGCAAAAATGTAAACCAACATCTAATGTAAAGCCTAAAATGCAGATAAATAATAAGTGCAATAAGAAGGATAATTTGTGGTTGTTAATTAATGATTTGCCATTAGCGTTTAAAGATTTAGAAAAATATCAACTTCAAGATAAAGAAACTCAGCAAATCATTCAATCTGTAAAAAGCAATAGTAAACAATTTATGTTATTTTATAAAAAACAATTTACTGATGTACAAAAGGAATGTAAAAGGTAAGAGTAAGATATTTTTGCCTGTACAGTTAATTGATTTAGTATATGAATTCTTCCACAGTTCTTTAATAGGAGGTCATTTAGGCATTGCTAGAACGCAAAGAAAAATTAATCAGTATTTTTATAGACCTGATTTAGACGAAATTATAAAGGCAAAAGTCAAAGAATGTAATGTTTGTAAAATGAGTAAAGTGTGCCAAAGAAAATATGAAGGCGAATTAGTATCTGTGCCATTTAAGAACAATATGGATTGTTTATTCATAGATCTTTTAGGTCCCTTAGTGAGAACTAGAAACAGCAATGTATATTTACTTGTAGTTGTAGATGCCGCCAGTAAATTTCTATGGCTAATCCCTTTGAGGGAATGTAAGAGTGCTGAAATATTGTAATAAATTAGACCGCATAATTTTTAACAACTTTTCTGTACCTAAAATAATAGTGTCAGAACAATGCCGCATATTTTACATCACTATATTTTAAGAAGTTCTTATTTAAGAATTTTATTGAACACCGTAGACTAGCGCCTTACAGGGCTAATGGAAATCAATCAGAAAGGCATATTAGAAACATATCTACATTATTACGTAGTTTTCTATCACAACTGTCATAGTAATTGGCATAATGAGCTAGGCTATATACAATTAAGTTTAAACACCGCCCATAATGAAAGCACAGGTTTTTGCTGCCTTTGATTTAATGTTTAATCATTCCTGTAATAATGCTTTGTCTAATTTATGGAAGCTAAATGATCTAATTGGTGAGAATTTGTCCAAGGAAACTGTTGTAAACAATTTAAAGAGAGCTGTGGTGAATGTAAAAAGGAGTATAGCACATAAACAGTAATAGACAAAAGTACTCAGAGCAAAATGTTAAAACATCCCTTTAAGTTGAATTCCTTAGTATGGATTAGAACCCACTATTTAAGCAATAAGGTAGAAAAGTTTTGTGCAAAATTAGCACCAAAATATGTAGGAATTTATAGAATTTTATATTTTTTAAGCCCTGTAACTTGTATTGTACAACACACTGAAAATGTTTTGAATGTAAAAAAGGTTCATATTGTAGATTTAAAATTAAATTAAGACCTGTTCTGTATAAAAAAAAAATGTAGCATCCCTAGCTTAAGGAACCACTTGCTGCCAAATTTAAAAGATAAGATAAAATCCAGGAAGTTAACTGTTTGGTGAATTCTTAAACGAATGTGTCAATGGAAATAAAATATAGAAAAAGGAATTTGTAAATTAGACTTTAGTATAAAGAAATGAGACAAAGTTGATCCTGACTGTTTGTAATGAGGGAATCAAATATGAAAAATTGTCTGTGTTTTGTATGTATGCCGAAAATGTTGAATTTTGAATTTTGTAGATAAATATTTGAAGTGTTAAAATTTCATGTAGATGTAAGATGTATAGGATGTTTGTATGTAAATATATATATTAAGAATGATGCAGTATTAATACGAAATGTGAGACTTAGCTTCTCGTGAGGGGACGTTTCATTCCAAAGTATTCGATCCATATTGGTAACTTGTCCGCAAGTCTCAGGGTATTTAATGGCAAAAACTATACACAAAACACTGGTATGAATGCAAAAAAGAAGTATGAATGTGGCGCCTATATAACACTACACTACACTTGACTACGATTTAATCGCCTTAATGCCCTTATTCTTGCAACGACCCGCAAATTCTAAAACGCTGCAACGTGCACTGCATGAAAATAGTTTGCCTAAATTGATTTTCTATTTTTGGTCCCTAAGCGAGCAGTCATAGAACTGCATTGGAATGCGATCTAGCGGATTTCATAGGAAACTTTTGAAACCCCGCGCTATCGTATTGTTATGGTTGAATTTGAATTTATGTAATGAATAAAAAGGTTGAATTAAGTTTGTTATTTAGAATATGTTTAAAGTAAAGCGACTAATTAGGTTGCGAAATCAAAACAGGGGGGATATTCTGTACCGTAAATTAGTTAATTAAATTTCATACAATGTAAATTTCGCAACCTAATCAGCCAGTATTATATAATATTATTTTACATCCAATGTTCCGGAACTAAATTATTGGGCGGAGTAACTACCTAATTGGCACGCGTATGAATTTTTTCTTCTAACCCTTTGTAGCAGCCCAACTACGTAACCCATCAGACCTCGCGCGCTTTGTCCGTAAGTAAAATTTATCTTTTCGTATTATTAAATTAGCCCTTTGATTCCAAACGTATAAAATGAATGTAACGTAAAGTAAAGATGTGAATAGTAAAGTAACTTACCCTTGAAGATCTTTTATTTGCTTGATGGAGATAGATAAAAGGTTGTGGCGTCGTCCTTATGGCGACGAGCACATTGTTATAAATAGTAATTTGTATCATTAAATGGCTAATACCGTCGCGAATTTGTTTTAGGCGAGTTTACGTAGCTGATGTATCTCACGTGTTGTTTGAATAGATGGCTACCACTTCCCAACTTCTACTCGTCTTCTAGAAATAACCGTTTTTAGACTACAGCTTCAATGTCTCGTGCCAAGACGCCGATACCCGGGTTGTGAGTCTACCTATTGTGAAGGGAAGTGAAATATAATTGTTTTGTAAAGTAAAACGTCGTACGCATAATCCAATAGAACATTGGATATTTTAGGCCCACCTAGAAGATATACTTTTAGTTATTATATTCTAATTGGCAGCAACGTGGCAGTTACATAACTTTTCCTTTACCATCTAAAAGTGGTGCTTTTAAGTTTTCGTAATTAAACTGAACTTATAAGTAAACTTTGTATTTCTAGTATTTATTTACTACGACCTCAGAAGTCACCACCCCCATGTGTTATCGTCATACGGTACAAATGTAATAAATCTTAGTCCCGGACCAGTATAAGTAATTAAAATATTGTACTATACCTTGTCACAACATATCCATTACATGTTTCGGAACGTACATTCAATCATCAGGTGACTAAAAAGATAAAAGTGTTCTACGTGGGGTTGTTATATATTTATATTATAAAGATTATATATAAAAATAAAAAATTACGACGATGGGCCTAGCACTCACATATTATCACGGTCGGGCGGAAATATAGTCGATCGTTTCGAAACAAGTAGTGTACACCACAACATTATGGAACTCTTCTTATAAGGCATAGTACGTCTTTTTAGTTAAAACACTATAAGCCTGTAGTATTTTAAGACAAGTTTTCTAAGGATCTCCCATTGAAATTGTAAATATAATCGTTGTATGACAAGCGGAATCTAACTATATTATACTGTGTTAACATTACTAACCACCGTTGTCCGGTTTTAATTTATCATAACAGTATAATTTATGCTAACGTATACATATAATCACACAATCCTTTTATTTGAAATATTCTCCACATACAATTTTGTTTATATCATTTTATAAGATGATTGAATATAGAGTTAGCAAATTATACAAATATAAAATCATTTTGTTATATTAAATAAACTTTTAAATCGTGGAATAAATCTTAAGCGATTCAGACACACACACAACCACACCATGACAGTAAGGTGTAAGACCTAAACATTGGGCCGAAGAAGGCTACTTTTCCCTATCTCTTCCTATCTTCATCTTCATTGTTTCAGATGACACGCCGCGATGCCGCAGGAAGTGACGACATTAATTTTCTGTTAGTATTCCACTTTGGCCTGTGCTGGGGAGACTTGTACATGTGCTCTTGAGTTCTCGTGTTTGTGCCTTGTGCTCGTGACATCCTTTGTAGTGACACGTCCTGAGTTCATTTACTCCTGTGTATACTCCAAGCAGTTTGCGGATATCTTTAACCCATTTTATTTTTGTGTGAGAATCCATAGCAAAACATTTTATTAACCTTTATTTACTAATTTTCACCTCACCTTTCGAAGAGTGTAGATTTCAATCCTCGAAGGTTGCGTTAGAAATGTTTAACATAAAACTATAGAACGTGTTCGAAACCCTATTGACCCCTAAGACTTTCCCTCGTTAGTAATAAACTTTAAACAAAATATTTTATAGCATTTTATAATTTATTTAACAAGAAATTTTAAGTTGTATATATGTTAAAAGAGAAAGCCAATAACAAAAATCATAACTGAGAAAATTAACCGAAGTATTTCTCTATCTTATTTAGTAAAGTAAAGCCTTTTTCTTTAAGCAGTGCATCGGTAGAATTACAATGGCAATTTGAAAAGTGCATTGTGACATTGTAAGGTATTAAAATTTAAATCGGAAAAATTATTGTGGTAATGCTGAAATTGCAGCCTGTTGACATAGTGAACTATTGAAATAACTTTCAATGAGCTTTAAAATAGCTGTAATACTCCTATACTGACAGCTAAACTAATGGTTCTTGGTAGAAGTTTGATGTTGTTTAAAGAACCATTGTTTGTTCAGTTGTTAGCGGAAAACATTTCTTTTCATTTTGTATTCTTGTTCTATTACTGCTGTGAAATTAATTAATTTAACGCTATTTTTTCCAACTCCGTTTAACTTACTTATTGTTTTATTAATTGTATACGAGTATAGTATCCATATTTATAACATCTCATTTATTTATTACAAATATGTATTACATCGTATATTATCTATAAAGTGTTTTGCAGTATTTTTATTATTAGTTTCCTACAATAAAATATTCATAACGAATACTTATTTCGTACATTAAAGAACATTTTTTACTAATTTTAAAAATCATAGCGGTTATTACCTTTTGTTATGGATTATAATTTGATATCTAGTTTTTAATTTTTCATTATTAAAAATTGTATTAAAAATATTATGTTCTCTGGTATAGTATAATGCATCACTTTACTGGGACTTTTTGAAACGAACATTTTGTAGAAATATATGACATAAATCTGAATGTCATTTAAAATTAACTCTAAAATTAACAAGTTTTTTGTATTTTAATCGTAATACTTACTGTATGTAACTTTTATGAATCTATAAATATATAGCTTCCTTTAAACATTTCTTTTAGTATTGTAAACCTTAGGATCGATACGTTTTTATGTAAAACCTAATTCCTTTCCCTCTTCCTCTTCGTGTATCAGTATATCTACTATCTTGTAAAAACATCATAATTTATAGGTTAATATTCTTGATAGTGGCACACCAAGCATAGTACTTAACAAACACGAGTGCCAAGTGCACATGGCGGGAAACGTGAGTTTCCATGTTTACGCGCTCTTTGTCCTCACTACTACACGTGTGAATACAAACGTCGCTGTATTGTACGGAATAACTAATAACCTCCGTAGTCTAGTTGCATATAAACGTGACACGGAAAGTCAAGTAAGTGTCTTACAGAAATATTTGTCGTGCAATATTTATAATCAGTATTTAAAACCGAAAACTTAAGTACTTCTTGTACAATTACTTACTGTTCAAGTCAAAAGATATCATATGTGGCGTTTTAATATAATTCTGTTTTATATTTTATATACTGAATTTATATAAAACTGGATATAATTCCTTACAGATAGTTCAGCTCCCCCCACGGTTCATACCGCAGCTAACGACGTAATATTACGGAAAATGTGAATATTTCGTACTTAATTTCTTTTTTGTTATCAGTTCCGTCGCTTACTAAAAAGAAAAGAATATTCATTACGTATATGTATTCTTACCATGTTAAATGTTATAATTATTTTTTAGATATAATAAAGTGAACAAATTTTAAATGATTACTTGTAAATGAGGTGTTATACATGTTATTTCTTAATGAAAGTGTTAAGACTTTATTTAATAATGCGCAACTTGCATGTTGCATGTCATGTTGATTTATTGAACGCATTAAACCAAAAAACTAGGTGATGAAAACAATATTAATAACCTAAAAACTTAAGTTCCAAAATATTAAGAACAACTTTTAATTGTTTTACATATACCAGATTTGTTAATTTTGTGACCTTAATCATATTAGAAGAATGTTTTATATAGCTAATCAATTTAAGTACGTTACAAGAATTCTAATAACAACAACATTTACAGGCATAACAAGTTAAATCTTAAAGCAATCGAGTTATAATCATTGCTGGATAAGGTTTGTTACATGTGTATAAATTTTTCCACTATTGTTAGTTTGGTGAAATAGTTATCCTTTGATAGGCTATGTTAGTAAACTAATCTAATTAATAATAAAACTTAGGCAGAATTATCTATTAAATTCAGCTTCCCTAGTAAAATCAGATTCAATAGCAACTTATAGAACCCTACTTAGTCTTTTGTAAAATTCAGCTAAGGAATCTTATTGTAGCATAACATTTGTGAAACGTTGGATAACCCGAAAATGCTATGGATGCACGTTAGTGAATTTACAATGAATAAGATGCAGGTGGATTTTCCCATTGAGCATTTTTATAAAAATCGTAATATGTTAACTCGGATATCGTGAAAACAGTTGCAAACGAAGTATATAACTTTTTTGTCGAGATAAGTGATAAAATGTCCAGTCAGAGGCTCAGTTGCGCCCGTTTGGTAGACAACGGACCAAAAAGAGTAGATCATGTCTTCACACTGACTCGTGTGACAGTAGCAGCTGGAGGATTGCGTGGGCGACGTGGGCGGGGATTCTGCTACAGGGGTGTACGTTATCACACCTGATATAATCAAGAAAAAATTAATAATCTTCAAAATCACTGCTTTTAGTAATTATAAATAATAATTTATATCAGTTTATTCCCACATAATAAAAAAGTTGGGAATGTAATGCCTCTGTTTAATTTTTGTAAAAAAGTAAAGTCAACATTATGATCCAATTTACGTTTTTAATATGTTATCCAAATGAATAGATAAATGTGTGAGAAAACAATTAATTATGTTTATAAGTTTTAAGCAGCGAGGTTATGCTTGATTATGTATTTTTAGAATGTCTCTCTCTCTCTCTCTCTCTCTCTCTCTCTCTCCTCTCTCTCTCTCTCTCTCTCTCTCTCTCTCTCTCTCTCTCTCTCCCTTCTATATATAATCCTAATATATAGAAAAGAAATTTTTATTTTCATTTTTGACAATATATTTCGAAAAGTTAACGTTTTGTAGTTAGAAAAAAAACAATTACAAGTCATACTCATTCAGATAAGCTTTGGCTACAAGCTTTCCCTTCGTTACAAGAACACAAAAGATGTATGCTTTCATTTAAAATCTAATACGTTTACAATCTGTGGTCATATTGCCCAATACTAGAACTCCCGATACGACCTTAGTTAGGTATCTTGGTCTCCAGGTAAACCAATATCTCACACATTGACTAATACTAGAAATTCCTGATATCCCCTTAAGTAGGTATCGTGGTCACCAAGTAAACCACCATCAAATATATTGGCCTCTACTAGAACTCCTGGTATTACATTAATTAAAGTATCTTTATCTCCAAAGTTAACCACCTTTAAAAACATTGACCAATTCTAAAACTGCTTATCCCAACTTAATTAGGTATCTTCAATATTTGAAGTCTTTAGGATAAACCGTTTTAGAGATATTGAGGGACAGACAGACAAAAATATCTATTTTTCCGTCCCTTCATCGAGTGGTAAGCTTTTTTAATGCTCAGCCAATATTATACAAAACATACAATTATTGCAATAAAACATTTTTGCCAAAAACAGGTGTGAAAACTGGACAATAGACAATCTATTGTTCTTAATTATTCAGCATTCATTGTGAAATTCGATAGTAAATTCAATGATTAATAATACTCTTCTTCAGATACGAGATATATGTTTTATACTAAAACCTTAATACTTGTATTACTCGCAAAAACAAGCTAGGTGAGTAAATTAAACAAATGTATCATAGTTAGCAACCAAGTCAAGCAATAAACCATCCACTGTTCTCTCATCAAACATAAACACATGAACAAAACACCCCGGCTTACTAATAACGTTTGAGCAGCCCGGTTGGTCAATATTGACCAAGCGTTTATGACGGGCTGCTATCATCTACTGTACTATATTCTTCATACCGGAACAATAAACAAACTTCGTTGTAAACTTGTGTTACTCTAATGCATTTACATGGGTTTTCACGTTAAAAAGCATGTAAAATACATATTTTTCATGAGTAAATGTTACAATATGAATCCATTTTCCTAAATCACGTAATAATAAAGTAAGATAAGATATTTTAATAGGTTATAGAATTTGAGATGAAATTGTTTGTTGGTTTTAAATTAAATCCATCATCATAGCTAAAGCATAATAATGTTAGGTAAATTGGTCCTCATCCGAATAAAATTAGTTTTAAAGTATAAGCGATTATTGGCATAACATGAATACTTTTCTAAAGAAATCTAATGGTATCTGACTTTCAATTCGTATTTGTGACTTAATCCCATAATAACTAATAGACAGACTGTGCTGAAATAATTATATTGAGCTATGAAGTTTATGTAAATATTTTTATAGAAAATTTATTAATATAATCCTCTAGCTATGCTAAAATAATATAATAAATACAAAAATAAAATAATTTCTATTACGCTTGTGTGAACAAAACACGAACGTTTCCCTAAATTAGATTGAAATCAAGTATAGGGCAAACATTACTTTGTTTGTTAAAACAATAAAACATGGAGATCTGTATAAACAGATAAATCCTGCTCTCTTCTATTTACACTTTAAAACCGAGTTAGTGTGGCGTGATGTTTATAATATAACTGAGGTGGATATAAACTGATTGAATGCTATTAGTGAACATTTCCTAATCAATTCTGATACAGCATGTACTTGTTTTGTTATAGTAAATCAACAACCTTTATTGTGTTACGATTTCCAAACAGTGCAGGTTGTTTTTTCATCCACAATTTGCGTATCTTTGACTACAAATTATTATTTAATGGTTTTATAAAATTGCTTTAACATTTTTCAAAATTTAATTCTCGTCTACTGAATGTGCTTAAAGACTATAACCTATTTTTTGTGATCTCTAAAATTGTTTAAGAACATTTTTAAATAAATAGGTTACAGTGAAAGTTGACAAGAATGCATAAATAATGGTTTTACTTGGTACGTAACAGTACAAACAGGACTGCTATTTTGATATGCTTTGGCCTGTTTAAAAAACAGCAATTTTTTCATACATATAAGGAATAAGAGATATAAAATAAATTAGCTAATTTTTCCTAAAATAGGTATATATATATATATATATATATATATATATATATATGTGTGTGTGTGTGTGTGTGTGTGTGTGTGTGTGTGTGTGTGTGTGTGTGTGTAAATACCTGAAACGAACATGTATAGCCCTATGAAGTGTATAGAATGAGTCACTTTTCTCTTTTAAAAAAACTTTCAGTATAAAGTATATTGATAATTTGCAGATCTCCATTTGGGTTGGGGAATATTGGGTTTGTATACACCAACTTCGTAGGACTTACTACTACGATGAATATTTTTTTATTTTTTCTGTATGTATCTTTTCTCCGACTATATAAAGTGTTATAAAAAGGTTTTATTCATACTAAAAGAATTCTCCATAACGATAGCAATACCTTTAATGACTATGATTTAATTTTTTTTTTGTCATAAATAGTTTCTAAAGATCTAACTTAAATCACGATTATTTATAAGTAACAATAATTTATAATCCTTGTAATAAATTAAAAACTCCAAAAGAAATCAATAGTGCAATTTATGTTGGTTAAATAAAAAAATAGTGAGTGATTTATTTTCCGTTAACAACTAAACATAAAGCTTAGTTACTTTTAATTATTTTGCGGGTTAATAAGAAAACTATTCTTATGGTGTTAATAGAACACTTTTTACGTAATACTAAAGCTGCTTTCAGAATGGTGCTTGGATAGAAATCCAGTATTATAAAATATGAATATTGGTTTATGCGAATGTTGACCTTAGCTCTGTTTCACAATCAGGCTAGTGATTCGTCTGTAATCCTACATTGTTATGGACTTGACTCGTGGAAATATAAATTCCACATCCTTCAGAAAAGATCAAAAAATATTGGTGAAGAGACACTTAAGTATATACATTTAATATAACCCAGAATTGAATGTTTCCAATTTACCTTTCTTTCATTGCAGAAAACTGCTATCTGACGATGTCTCATACTTGGACTCCTGGGATCTGTAGTCATTTTCGTCTAAATATATCGAAAAGAAATTCAGCGATATTAACCTCAATATGAACGTTTGTATTATTATATACCAGATGCTGCAATAAAAGGAAGGTGAACTCAAGTTAAATTCAAACATTCAAATTGAATCAACCTTTCTTACCATAGCTACGTTTTATATATATATATATATATATATATATATATATATATATATATATATATATATATATATATAAAAAACCCTAGATCGTAAAATAAATGCAATATACCGTAGCAATAGTTAAAAAAGAGTTTTAAGTGGTTGTCACTTTTGTACTTGATGTAGCAATGAGAACGTCTCTTTATCTAGATTACACTGGGATGGCTGCTGAGTAACCCAGATAGACTTTTTAATTTAGTCTGGATGAATCTGATGATGTCACGATGCAAGAGGTTCGTTTTAAACATCTCCGTTGTCGAATCTTTATCTCTTTTAAATAGAAATGGACTCCAGACTACAGGAATACACTCCTTGAATATATAAGATATTAATTGAACTATACTCAGCATTCAAATTTATTCAACCCTCACCTTCCATAGCTGCATTAAACTAGCGTGTATTTCAGCATTCAAAGTTATATCAATAATTTTTCTGAAAGCACATAGAGAATTTTTCCAGTAACATTTTCAATATTTAGTATAGTTTTTTCACTCTTACGTACCAACAGTTTAGATAGAGTACCTTAGTTTGCGTTAACACAGCTCAATGAAAAGTTAAACAAAACGTGATTTTGTAAGAAAATTGTTAGTTCAAGGTTAAACTAGCTTATGCAAATTATGCATACTAAAAATACTATTTTTTTATTAGTAAATAATAAAATTCTATGAATACTTTTACAACACAACTGCATTGTTTAAACCAAAACTTTAAACTCCTACAAGAAGTGCAAATTTAATAAATTTTAATTTGTGCTAGACTAATAGCCACCAATCATATAGAATATGACTTTATATAATGTGAATAATTAAAAAGAAAATATCTTAAGTAAGACCCTCCTAACCAGAATAGTAAACATTCAAAAACAGTTTCCGCTCAGCTCAACTTTCATTTACTTTGGCCGGAGAGCTCCAGTGAAAGCGGATTACAGAATAACCGGATTTGTTGCTTGTCGTTCCTGGGTTTTTGCACTTTGCGTCTGAATGATATTATTGATTTCTTTCCACTTTTCAAGAATGTGGCACTTATATAATATTTCACAAATATTTTAAGGATGATGTGATGTTTTCAGTTAAATATTGGTTTAAATTTTGCATATTTGCTACATTTCCATATTTTTCTTTTTTCATAAAAATATTACCTACATATATGTAAACACCAGTTTTATCATATCAAACAATAATTTTCTATCAATTACAATAATAGTATTTAAGTATATTTTTGTATCCGTTCTAAAGGATTTTCATGTTCAATTAGAAAAATCATTTCTTAATATAGTAAACATATAGTACAATCAAAAATTTAAAATATCATCAGGAAAAGCTAGGAAAACAAGGCCATTCTGAAAGTTTATAGAAATTGAATTTTTTTTATAATATAACCTGATAATCTTATAAATTTATTTTTTGTAACATAAAACAGGACATAAACTAAGGACATAACCCTTTCTCTCTTTTCTAGGATAAAATTACCTATCTCTTAGAAAGGGAGCTAGTCTTAAGGGCTGCTCCTATAAATTATAACTCAAAAAATATAACTTGGTATCGCCGTGAAATAAAAATTAAATTACAACTTTGTGATTTTTGAGTTTTGGTCTGATATATAACCAAGATTTTACTACTTTTTCATGTATAGGAGAGACCATTCCCTTCTACGTCGGTTGTAAGTAGATTAAATAGCAATAGGTTTTACGAACATCGTAAATATAGCATTAATATAACCTGAGATACACTTTCGCCTTTACTTAGTGCATAAGTGTAAGTTGAAATAGCACGGCCTGAATTACTTTGCCTTTGTTTTACAGAAATATTATTAAATAAGGTAATTTTTTGGCAAAGGCATTACTACTAAGATTAATAATACCATTGCAGTATTCTCTTAGTAAGCAACAAACAGAAAAGGCACATTAAATAAAAAAATACTTTCCATTATCTTATATTGTATTGATTGCAAAGTACCCTGTGTGTTTACGAGATTATTATCTCTCTCTTTCTCTCTTGACAGTAAAAATTATTAAACGTTATGATTTTCACTATTATGGGTTATAAAAGTAATT